>NW_026575902.1:142500-152500 GCF_028641065.1 Leucoraja erinaceus | reverse complement strand
TTTCACAAACACGCAAAGAAACGTAAGCTGGGGTCGCTTAACTTTGAGAAGAACATTTAGAGTAGTACATATCCAATTATACGCGCTAAACTCCCTTTGTCGTCAAACATCGGTCATGGACGTCTTGCCTTCACCCTTAAAATTCTGATCTCAAACTTGAAGTCCCCCACTGTGAACTTGAAGTCCCCCACTATGCAAACTTGAAGTCCCCCACTGTGCAAACCTGAAGTCCCCCACTGTAAATGCTTCGATTTTAATCATGTATTGGCTTTCCACTGACTGATGAGCACGCAACAAAACTGTATATGTGACAATAAACTGAACTGAACTCAACCGAACAGAACTCAACATGTGTACATCTAAGCAGTTTCCCTCCAAACATGCACAGCGATGTCTTTCTCGTTAACTGGAGGTCAAGACAATAGTTTCTGTAGTGAATCGCTAGTATTGTTTTTGTTTGTTTGAAAAGATAACATGGAAACAGGCCACTTCAGCATGGACAAAGTAGAGGATTTTATGATGGAGGTTTTCAACATGAAATCTCATCTCACTATGCAGACGGTGCCCGATCAGCTGAATATTTTAGTCATTCTCTGTTTTAAATTCAAACCTCCAACATAGGCAGCATGTTTCATTTGCTCTGACCTCTAGATAGTGACCTGGAACCAGAGTTGGATGTGGCACCGCCGTTCACTTTAGTCTTTCACAAGATCGAGTTATTCTCTGCTTTCGATTCCACCCAGAGTAAACGTATTGAATGAGAAACTCCCCGTGATGTTACCCATTGTCCAATCTATTCTTATTTGCCGGCCCATATCTTTTCCCCAAGGAGCGCGTCTCGCACTTGTTTAAGACGGCTCACGCATAATCTCCTGGTTCTTACTCTTTAGTAGCAATGAAACGTGTATACCGCCTACATCTTATTGCCAAAACACGTTCTATAACTTCCCACTCAATCAACATGCTTTCGGGTCTCTTTCCCGCACTCTACCTTCAATGCGCACACGTCTCTCCTTTTCCCCATCCCCATCCCACCCCATTCCCCAGTCCACTTTCACCTAAATTCCCCCACGTGCCTTTTTACAATTCTTCCATTATTATATCTTTATGTCACGTATCCTATTGCCCTTTCATCTCTGGCCTTTGTCCACCCTGTCCAAAACACCCGTCACCTCTATTCACCTATCACATACCAGACTTTTTTCCCTCCACACCTCTCGTCCTGCCCTCTCACCCTATTCCCGTTCAATTAGGCAGAGGAAAGATCCCAACTAGAAACGTCGCCTATCCATGTTCGCCAGAGGTCCAGGCTGACCTGCTGACGTATTTCAGTACTTTGTTTTGTTTTAATCCGGAATCCTATTTCTACACAAATTACCTACTTCTGGTTTGAGTTATATTTCTTGAGTTTTTATGCGTTTGGAGATAAAACGCGGAATCCGGCTCTTCGGTCCCACGGAATGCGCGCCGACCAACGATCACTCGAACAGTAGCGCTATCCTACTGACTGGGGTTAATTGACAGTGACATCGACGCCAATTAGCCTTCAAACCTGTATGTGTTTGGAGTGTGCGAGAAACCGGAGCACTCGGATAAAACCCGCACGGTCACATTGGAAATGTGCACACTCCGAACATACAGCAGGCGTGGTCTAAAGAAGGGTTTTGGCCCGAAACGTTACTTATCTCCTTCGCTCCATAGATGCTACTGCACCCGCTGAGTTTCTCCAGCATTTTTGTGTACCTTATTCAGTATCGAATCCGGGTCTATCTCAATCTAAAGCAGCAATTAACCACTCGGATAATATACCGAGGAACCAAGGGACGCACCGTTGTGCGTCCCTTGGTTCCGATTGTCCGCTGTAGTCAAATAAATCCGTTGACATGGAGTAATCGTCACACTAACTTCTCAGTTGAGAGAGAAAGGATGTTGGATTAAAGTCACCTAAAATCCTACCCCAGTTCCATTGGAATCACATGAGATGTAATCCATGCAGTGTTAATGATGACAAAGTAAAGGTTTCGTGTTGTTGGCAAAGTTTATAGGAGATGAGATGGCAAGTTTTCAAAACAGAGAGTGATGAATCACGCTGCTAGGGTAATGGTGGAGGCGCAAATCCTGGCGCTAATCAATCGCCACCTTCGTATGTATCCATCTATCTCTTGCCAGATTTCTGCAGCCCCCACCTCTCTTTCAACTATGTCTCCATCCGTGCCCACTACAAACAGTGTGGCGAGTGATCCCCACCCGAAGCGCCGCTTGTCACTTTTCTCCAGAGATGCTGCCTGTCCCGCTCATTTACTCCAGCACGGTGCTTGCCTTTCTGTAAACTAGCCTCTGAAAGTCCTTGTTTCCGCGATTATTGTGTTCACACGGGCAACGCTACCATTCCTTCATGTCGCAGTGTTTCCCGGGATCGTAATGGTTGCACTCGGATGCCTGCCGTCCCCGAGCCGCAATATACTTAGTGATATTTCTTAGTTCTGAATGTAAGCTGATGTGAAATAAATCTATTAACATTCGACGGTGTAATCGATTTATTGGGAGAGAAAAAACACTAGATTAAAATGACTGAATCTGAATTCCTACTCCAGTTCTTTTCTATTCACATCATATCTAACGCATTTTCAGTGAATGATGAACGAGTAAATGCTTCGTGCGTAAAGGAGATTGCGGGACGCTATTTTTTTCAGAGAGGGCGAAGGGAGTCATGGACGTGCTGCCTAGGGGGTGGCGGAATTGGATTCCATGGAGGCATTAAAGGGGCTTTTGTATGGGCATATTAATATGCAGTGAATGGAGGGATGTGGAACATGGGGAGCCAAAGGCGAATAGTTTAACGTGGCATTAAGTTTGGCACGGACGTTGTGGGCCGAGAGCGCTGTTGGTGTTAGAAACTGTTCACTGTTAGAAACATAGAAACATAGAAATTAGGTGCAGGAGTAGGCCATTCGGTCCTTCGAGCCTGCACCGCCATTCAATATGATCATGGCTGGTCATCCAACTCAGTATCCCGTAGCTGCCTTCTCTCCATACCCTCTGATCCCCTTAGCCACAAGGGCCACATCTAACTCCCTCATAAATATAGCCAATGAACTGGCCCCGACTACCCTCTGTGGCAGAGAGTTCCAGAGATTCATCACTCTCTGTGTGAAAAAAATTCTTCTCATCTCGGTTTTAAAGGATTTCCCCCTTATCCTTAAGCTGTGACCTCTTGTCCTGACCTTCCCCAACATCGGGAGAAATCTTCCAGCATCTAGCCTGTCCAACCCCTTAAGCATGTTGTAAGTTTCTATAAGATCCCCTCTCAATCTCCTAAATTCTAGAGAGTATAAACCAAGTCTATCCAGTCTTTCTTCATAAAACAGTCCTGACATCCCAGGAATCAGTCTGGTGAACCTTCTCTCCACTCCCTCTACGACAATAATGTCCTTCCTCAGATTTGGAGACCAAAACTGTACGCAATACTCCAGGTGTGGTCTCACCAATACCCTGTACAACTGCAGTAGAACCTCCCTGCTCCTATACTCAAATCCTTTTGCTATGAAAGCTAACATACCATTCGCTTTCTTCACTGCCTGCTGCACCTGCATGCCTACTTTCAATGACTGGTGTACCATGACACCCAGGTCTCGCTGCATCTCCCCTTTTCCTAGTCGGCCACCATTTAGATAATAGTCTGCTTTCCTGTTTTGCTACCAAAATGGATAACCTCACATTTATCCACATTATACTGCATCTGCCAAACATTTGCCCACTCACCCAGCCTATCCAAGTCACCTGCAGTCTCCCAGCATCCTCCTCACAGCTAACACTGCCCCCCAGCTTAATGTCATCCGCAAACTTGGAGATATTGCCTTCAATTCCCTCATCCAGATCATTAATATATATTGTAAATAGCTGGGGTCCCAGCACTGAGCCTTGCGGTACCCCACTAGTTACTGTCTGCCATTGTGAAAAGGACCCGTTTACTCCTACTCTTTGCTTCCTGTGGCTAAAGTGGCAGTGATGCGTGGTGTGCGGGTGGTATTTGATGATATTTGTTGCCTTATTCAGGCAGCGCTTCTTTCAATCCCTGTTGTATTCTAATTGGGTGTTCTGTTGTAAAGTCGTGAACGTGAAACGTTACACACGATGCCCGATATGATGTGAATATCTGTGCAATTTTAAGGTCAAACGTACGATCAAACTTGCAACACGTGCCGGTTGTTTTTCTTCATTTGAACTAAAATGGAGCATCTGCACATAGTTTACTGATATAAAGCTGTTTTTAACGAGAAGGCTACATAGATACATAGAAACATAGAAAACAGGTGCAGGAGTAGGCCATTCGGTCCTTCGAGCTAGCACCGCCATTCCATATGATCGTGGCTGCTTTCTCCCCATACCCGTTGATTCTGTTAGCCCAATGGGCTATATCTAACTCTCTCTTAATTTCGCTACACTGGGCTAGCGGAATATATTTGCGACTATATTTGCATTACACCCACCCCGTGAGTTTCATCCACTGATTCCCTGAATTCCAATACTGATGATTCACCGTTGAATTAGAAATAACATTTAAGCCAAGAGGGAGAGGGAGAGGGAGAGAGAGAGAGAGAGAGAGAGAGAGAGAGAGAGAGAGAGAGAGAGAGAGAGAGAGAGAGAGAGAGAGAGAGAGAGAGAGAGAGAGAGAGAGAGAGAGAGACAGACAGAGAGAGAGAGAGAGAGACAGACAGACAGACAGACAGACAGACAGACAGACAGACAGACAGACAGACAGACAGACAGACAGACAGACAGACAGACAGACAGACAGACAGACAGACAGACAGACATACAGAGAGAACTGGGACTATCAAATGGAACGGGCCCCACTTCTGTACGTCAATGAAATTGTCTATCCTATCCTGGCTGCGTTTGGTATCCCTGGTAAGCTGTGATGAGATTGTTGAATACGTTGTTGCTTTGCTTCCCCCTTGGCGACCGTGAGTATTCTGACAGCCTGCACCACTATCTCCCTCACTTTACGGTAATCTGATGTGCGATCAACATGGAAAATGCACCTTCACCCGCATTTTATCAGCGTCACTAGGCATAACTGGATAGACGGTGAATAGACTAGGAGATATGTGGACAGATGTCCAAAGCTTGGACAACGCGTGGATTTAATGCATTAAAGGAGAAATGAAAACGCGTACACGTGATGATGGAATAATTAATTTGATGAGTTTCTGAAGAATGCAGAATTGAAGGAGAATTGGGATCTCGGGTCTGTGGGCCGGATGATAAGATAGAGATTGCTTGAGGCAAACTTAAAGACGGGCTTGGAATGAAACGTAGGATTTTACATTGAGAAGCAAAATACTTAATGCAAAGGGTCACGCCGCTTCTCTGGAGGACACGGATAAGTGTCGCCTCGAGCGGTACAATTCCATACTCCCGTCGGCCCACTGTGTTATTGCAGCACACTGTTATTGCAGTGTTCGACAAACTAGAAACTTAACCTTTCCACGTCTTCCGTGGAAGCTGCTTGACCCGTTGACTTACAACAATCTGCTTGACCCGTTGACTTACAAGAATCTGCTTGACCCGTTGACTTACAAGAATCTGCTTGACCCGTTGACTTACAAGAATCTGCTTGACCCGTTGACTTACAAGACGACCTTGTGTCCTCCGCGTGATTTCAGAACCTGCCGTTCTTTTTCAGATTCAGATAGATTCAGATTCAAACTTTATTGTCATAGTGCAGTGTACAGTACAGAGACAACGAAAAGCAGTTAGCATCTCCCTAGAAGAGCGACATAGAATATGAGGAATAAATACATGTATATACGTGCATACAGTCAGTCATAGTAGTGCAATTATTTTTTCCCTGGTGGAAGGAGTGTGTGTGTGTGTGTGTGTGTGGGGGGGGGGGGGGGGGGGGGGGGGGGGGGGGGGGTGATTGTCAATCGCCGAGGTACAGAGTTGAGTAATGTAACAACTACGGGGAAGAAGCTGCTCCTGGACCTGCTGGTCCGGCAAAGGAGAGACCTGTAGCGCCTCCCGGATGGTAAGGGGGTAAACAGTCTGTGGTTGGGGCCAGAGCAGTCCTTGACGATGCTCCGCGCCCTTCGCAGACATTGCTTGCTCTGGACAGACTCAATGGAGGGGAGTGAAGAACCGGTGATGCGTTGGGCAATTTTCACCAGCCTCTGCAGTGCTTTCCGGTCGGAGACAGAGCAGTTGCCATACCGTACTGTGATACAATTGGAAAGGATGCTCCCGATCGTACAGCGGTATATCTTCACCAGAATCCGAGGAAACAGATGGACCTTCTTCAGTCTCCTCAGGAAGAAGAGACGCTGGTGAGCCTTCTTGACCAGAGTTGAGGTATTGTGGTATTTTTGTCTCCAACATGACATTGTGTCGAGTTTAACTTACACGCAGGGGATGGGGGTGGGGCTGGATGAGGATTAATCCGCCCGAACGTGCAAATATAACGAGGTGAATTATGATCCTCATCACCTCCTCATTCTATGTACTTTCCTCCCAGTCTGTTCATCCGCCAATAATACACTTTCACCCTCAACTACCCAACATATGAACTCTCCGTATATTCGACCTCCCCTGTTGTTTGTCCCAGCGGGCACGACTTCCTTCTCTCGCAGGTCATGCCCTTTCGCTGCATCATAAAGCATTGAAGTGTTAAATCTGCTTTCCCTGTGTAGATGCAGCCCGAATGGCCGCGTATCCTCGGCACTAATTGATCCTATTTCAGAATCCAAAGTTTTCCCTTTTCTCTACTTTTAGATTATTTGCCAAACCAAACAGAGGAATCGCCGCGCGGTGCAAGAAATTGAGTCGGAGCTGCAAGCGCTCGAGCGTTAACACCAGACCTTTGTCAAGTACCACCTGGCTTTCGGCGTTTTTACTCAATGTTGTTTTTATGTTATTGCTGTCGGGTAAAGAAACATAGTTAAGGGTCAGGAGTTCACGAGTGTTTTTGGAATTTACGAATGGCAAAAAGTTATTTTTAATAACGAAGTTGTATTGCAACCCGTAGCCAGCGTAAAGTGCTATTGAACGCCACCTGATAATTGCTGTAAAATGAGCCTTTCATCGTTAAGGGCTGTCGCGCTGCGCAACATTCAATCGTAAAAAATTAAAACTCCATTACATTTTAATATTAATTTCACTGCACTTTGCTATTCCCCCAGCGAACGTGCTGACGGCTGAGATCCTGTACCAGGGAAAGTGCGGGCTCTCTAAATGAACCACCAGGTACATGGTGGCGATGGCAATCTCCAACCTCCTCGTTCTCATCGTTCACGTGTATATTCGGAAAATCTACATGTACTACACCCCTATGTCCTTCCTCTTCCTCACCGAAATTTGTCCATCCAACATATACCTACGGGTCGTTACTCTGGACTATTCTGTCTGGTTAACCATGTCCTTCACCGTTGACCGTTTTGTCAGCATCTGCTGCCCGAAGCTGATACTCGCCTATTGCACGGATAGGACAGCCGTCACGGTCATTGTGTCCCTGTGCGCGCTGAGCTGCTTAAAGTACACCACCTTTAACTTCATGCACGCGCCACGTCTCACCGTGGATAGTGTGAAAAGGGGGTGCCGACCCAAACGTGCCTACTTCATTTCCGGTTGTTGGTTGTTTTTTTCGTGGATGTGTTCAATCTCTCTCCCCTATCTACCCTTCCTTCTAATTCTATTGTTCAACGGACTGACGGTCAGGAACATCATAGCGGCCAACAGAGTCCGTCGTCGCCTGAAGGCCCTGGATGGGAAGGACACTGAGGCGGTGAATCGGCGTAAATCCATCGTTTTACTGTTGACCGTGTCCGGCGCCTTCATCCTGCTTTGGACGACGGTAGCTGTCACCTTCATCTGCACTCGGGTCACTATGAATTTCGCGGGTGGGGATCACACAAGCCCATCTTACATCGCCAATGACGTTGGGGTCTTCCTCATGCACATCAGCTCCTGCGCCAACACGTGTATCTACGGGACGACACAGAGGAAGTTCAGGCTGGAGGTGAAGAACGGGTTTACACATTTACCGAGGATTGTTCAACTCATGATACCGGCGCGCCAGTTGCCTGGAACTGGAGTTGGGAAATGGCGTCGCCCTTCAATCTATGCTTTCATATGATCGCACTATTCCGTGAATTTGGTTCCAACCAGAGCGGGCATGTTAGGAAGGACTCTTCGTGGAATTAAATGTTATACTAATGTTCAGTGTATTGTAACTTGCTAACCCCTGTATATTCCCCATGTAGCGCGCTCGCCAAACCTACTCAGGACGAGTTGATACTTGACCTCGTTGTTCTTCTAGCACCAATATCCACAACATTTATTTTGCTCCAAATCCATACGATCTGCAACTTTAGTATCAATCTACATGCTCCCCTCTCTCTTTGTTGTACACTACGTGAACGTGCATTCATTTCCTCCTCCCCCTCAAACCCGTGCCCTCTCCATCCCTCCCCCCTTCCCGTTTTTTTCCAGATCAGGCTGACCGTCCCCGATTACATCATTTCTTTTTGCTATATTTTCACCTTCCCCTAGCTAACAATGATCGTTTCAACATTGTCCTTGACTGCATCCCCTTTGATGTCTCGTTCTCACACCTTACACTTCCTTATCTCTGTGTCTCTGTGTCGTGGAAAAGCTTTTCCCACTGAGAGTAGGGAAGATTCAAACAAGGTGACATGACATGAGAATTAAGGGACTGAAGTTTAGGGGTAACATGAGGGGGAGCTTCTTTACTCAGAGAGTGGTAGCTGTGTGGAATGAGCTTCCAGTGAAGGTGGTGGAGGCATGTTCGTTTTTATCATTTAAAAATAAGTTGGATAGTTATATGGATGGGAAGGGAATGGAGGGTTATGGTCTGAGCGCAGGTATATGGGACTAGGGGAGATTATGTGTTCGGCACGGACTAGAAGGGTCGAGATGGCCTGTTTCCGTGCTGTAATTGTTATATGGTTATGTTATATTATATGGTCTCCATCTCCCATGATCTTAAGAAGGGTCTCGATCCGAAACCTCACCCATCCCTTCTTACCCGAGATTCTGCCTTTCCCGCTGAGTTACCATACCATTTTGTGTCTATCTCTGTGTAAACCAGCATCTGCAGTTCCTTCCTATACATGTTCATCTATATCTCTTCCTCTGGCTTTATATGTTTCTGCCTCCTGTATCCTTCGCTCTCTCTCTCCCTCTCTCACGCACTTTTTCTCTTTTAATCTCTGGCATTCGCAATACCCATCCGACATTCCTTGTTCCTGCATTTCCCGTGGCTGGACGGACAACACGGCCGTTGCGTCCTGCTCTGCGCTGCTCTGGGTCACTAACGGTCCTCGGCAACAGGTGTCTATATCATTAACCCTCGATCCTCTTTGTTACATTTCTCGGTTTAAATGTCCGCTCTGGTGAAATAGAACGATTAACGTTGATTAATCTTTGCATTGACATCGATATTTTGATAGAACATTAGCATTGTATTAAAATCACTGTATCTGTAAACCTGCCATATTTATTTTCGAATCATATTACAGGTAATTCGTTCTTGGCTAAGTTAAAGTTTAAGGGAGATGTGCGGGCAAGTGCGGAAGTGTGGTTTGAATATGGATAGGTCTGGGTGTTGCGTAATGTACTTAATTGGGGCATAGGCCCATAGATGACGTGTCGAAATCAAAACGCCTTCTGATCCAAGTGCAGGATCAGCATTTACCAGCGAAGCGGGGAGATAATGGAATGGAATTCTATTTATTGTCATTCAAACCTGGGTTTGAACGAAACTACATTTACTACAGTGTTTTACATTCTCCCTTCCACGCGCCATATATACACCTCTATACAGCTAAAAAATAATAACAACTAAGCCCAAAACATACATTTAACAAAACAAAACAAAAAAAAAGACGGACGACTGTAGTCGAGCCGCTTCCGTTAGGGGCCGCCACATAAGGATGTCAATCTAAAAGATCAGTGGATGTCGGATGGTGTTGTTAAAGCT
>NW_026575902.1:0-137500 GCF_028641065.1 Leucoraja erinaceus | reverse complement strand
CCCGATCCCTTTAGCCACAAGGGCCACACCTAACGTCCTCTTAAATATAGCCAATGAACTAGCCTCAACTACCTTATGTGGCGGAGAATTCCAGAGATTCACCACTCTCTGTGTGAAAAATGTTTTTCTCATCTCGGTCCTAACAGATTTACCCCTTATCCTTAAACGGTGACCCCTTGTTCTGGACTTCCCCAACATCGGGAACAATCTTCCTGCATCTAGCTTGTCCAACCCCTTAAGAATTGTGTAAGTTTCTATTAGATCACCCCTATATCTTCTAAATTCTAGCGAGTACAAGCCGAGTCTATCCAGTCTTTCTTCATATGAAAGCCCTGACATCCCAGGAATCAGCCTGGTGAACCTTCTCTGTACTCGCTCTATGGCAATAATGTATTTCCTCAGATTTGGAGACCAGAACTGTACGCAATACTCCAGGTGTGGTCTCACCAAGACCCTGTACTACTGCACTAGAACCTCCCTGCTCCTAAACTCAAATACTTTTGTTATGAATGCTAACATACCATTCGCTTTCTTCACTGCCTGCTGCACCTGTGTGATAGGTCCATCATTTGTTTGGCACTCTTGACAGCATGGTCAATTGTGGATGTGGGTAATCGGGGCTGCTGGTGACATGACGAAAACCCCAGCATGTAGCAATGTCTTTGAAGTACCGGCTCGTAAATAGACTGCCATTATCAGACAGTAGTTGGTACGGAGACCCGTGAATAGAGAAATGGCGTACCATCTTCTGGACTACCCCTGCCGTCATGGGACCACTGAGTAGATGGAACCATCCGAAATAAGAGTCGACTAGAACGAGGTATTGTTTGCCTAGCCACTCAAAAGTGGCAGTTGCCAATGTGGACCAGTGGACGGTTGGGAACCGGGTTTGAGAGAATTGGCAGCTTTTGTTGGTGTGGTGCCAAACAGTTGCACACTGCACCGGACTTTACTTTCTCAAGAATATAATCAGCCATGCCAGGCCAGAAAAAAACATGATTTTCGCTCGCACGACAGTTGCTTCTGTGCCTGGGTGTCCCGCATGGACGGCATCAAAGTACTTGCTGTGTAATGTCCCTGTCCCACTTAGGAAACCTGAACGGAAACCTCTGGAGACTTTGCTTCCCACCCAAGGTTTCCGTGCGGTTCCCGGAGGTTGTTGTCAGTCTCCCTACCTGCTTCCACTACCTGCAACCTCCAGCAACTACCTGCAACCTCCGCGAACCGCACGGAAACATTGGGTGGGGCGCAAAGTCCCCAGAGGTTTCCGGTCAGGTTTTCTAAGTGGGACAGGGGCATAAGGAGACAGGAATTACAGCGGTGTGGACCTCTACGATAATGTCATCGTGTAGTAGTCGTTCATCACGGACCGCTAAAAAGGACCGGATTTGGAGTGGTAATCTTTATTGCTCGTCTGGTCACCCGTGTTTCTTCAAACAGGAGGAAGGAACGTAGAAGACCGTCGTTATGACGACGCTGTCTTTCTCCATGGGTTTCTCGCAGGTTTCTGTGGATTCGTGACAGAGTGTCAGTCAAGTTCATGTCCTTGCCGCGATTCTAAATTAGAAAATAAATCATATTTCTGCAACTGTAGCAGTATATGTTAGAAAACATAGAAACCATAGAAAGCAAGTGCAGGAGTAGACAATTCGGCCCTTCGAGACTGCACCGCCACTCAACGTGATCATGACTGATCATCCAACTCAGTACCCTTCACTCCATACCTCCTGCTCCCCTTAGCCACATGGGTCACGTCTAACTCACTCTTAAAAATAGCAAAAAACTGGCCTCAACTACTGTAAAATGACTTTTCCTACAGAGTCTTTTACTGATGGTTTATTATAATCACTAACACGCACTATGCAATAGCTGTCCGTGGTCATCACTGGAGCTAGAGTGCGAGCTGGAAGTGGGGACACTACAATTATACGAGAGACAATGGGAAGTGGTTAGTAGTGGTGAGGTTACTATCTTAAAGGGACATGCACTGATCTACATCCCTCCTCTTGGAAACACAAGCATCGCAATACACAGAGCGATCACGGCTCATACGCTAGGATTACAAACCGCGCCGGGAACAGTTAATCATGTCATAACACAGCTAAGCGAGCTCCCCGTAACGGACAGGCGGCTTGACTAACCGCCCAGAGCGTTCCGCAAGGCCGTTGCTCTGCGGATACTCAGGGCTGCTGGTGATGTGGCGAAAGTTCCAACGGGCAGCGAAGGCACGGAACTAGGCGCTGGAGAACTGGCTGCCGTTGCCGATTGGAGGGTCACCGGGGATCCGAAGGTCGAAAAGTGGCGGCGAAGCTTCCCGATGACGGCGGCAGAGGTGATGGAAGGTAGCTGATCCACCTCAAACCAACTGGAGTATGAGTCCATCAGGACCAGGAAGTGTTTGCCACGCCATTCGAACAGGTCCGTGGCAACAGACATCCACGGTAGCTCGGGGGGCGGCTGCTGCAGGAAAGGCTGGCGCTGCTGATGAGGCAGGAGACTGTTGCAGACAGCGCAAGCGGAGACCCTGTCCCGGATGTTCTGAGCCATACCTGGCCAGTAGAATTGGCTTTGGGCCTGGGACAAAGTGGCCTCCACCCCGGGGTGGCCGTTGTGAGCAGATTGAAAATAGTGATCCCGCAGAGCGGCCGGCACCACGACCTTGTGACCCTTCACCACCACGCCGTCATGTAGCACCAGTTCATCCCGAACCAGGAAGTAGGGTACGGCACCAGCCGGCAGGGAAGAGCGTCGGTCAGGCCAACCACAGCGGATAACGTCCGCAAGTTGTTGCAGGGCAGGATCATCAGCAGTGTGTTTGACCAGGGACTGCATCTGCTGGGAAGGAACAATGTTAACGTTCAGTACCATCAGGTCAGACGATTCGTATGGGTGGCGGGCAACGGAAGGGAGCGGCGCACTGGACAATGTGTCGGCCACAAACATATCTTTGCCCTTGCGGTATACAATCTGGAACGTGAAACGCTGGAGCTGCAGCAACATCCGCTGCAACCGGGAAGAGGCAACATGGATAGGCTTGTTCAAAATAATGACCAGCGGCTGGTGGTCAGTCTCAATGGTGAAGGTGTTGCCCAGAATGTAGTCATTGAACTTGGAGCAGGCGAACACCACGGCAAGTAGCTCCTTCTCGATCTGAGCATAACGTTGCTCGGCAGGGGTCATGGTGCGAGAAGCGTAGGAGACAGGCAGCTGCAGGCCGTCATAAAGCTGCAGACATGGGGCACCGAGACCGAACTTAGAGGCATCACAAGTGAGGACAATGGTTCTGTGCAGATCGAAGAACTTGAGAGTCGGTGTGTGTGCGAGCTTGGACTTCAGAGCCACGAACACCGACTGGTGATGCGGGAGCCAGACCCATGCGGAGTCCTTCTTGATCAGCTCCCTCAGGGGAACACTCAGTTCGCTGAGGTTGGTGTCTGAAGTGGGAAGTGGAAGTGTGCAGAAGGTGGTCAGGAATGAGGAATGTTCATCCAGAGGGATCTGCCAAAAGGAGCTCTTGGCGTCTAGGACAGAGAAGACAGTGGCAGGACCGACCTGTGCAGCGACGTCCTCCACCGGCCGCATGGGGTAGTGCGGGTGCTTGATGGCAAGGTTCAGGTCCTTCGGATTAATGCAGATCCGGATCTCGCTCTTGTCCTTCTTGGCAGCGACGACCATGATGGAGACCCACCTGGTGGGAGCGCTCACTTCCTTGAGGATGCCCATGGTCACCATATCACGCAGAGTAGATTCCACGCGGCCCTTCATTGCAAAGGAGAAGCGGTGGGCCGGTCTAATCACCGGGTCGACACTCGGGTTGACAACGATTTTATAGTCACAGGGCAATTTGCCTAAAATGTCATAAAAACGGTCGGGGTATTCGCCCAGGGGGTCCATGGGGGCCTGTACCAGGTGAATTCCGCGGTGGAAAGAAACCAAACCAAGGTCCTGGCACGCACGGGCGCCCAACAGAGTGACGTTGTCAGAATCCAGCAGGTGGAAGGTGAGGGGCCGAGAGGTATCAAGGACTGTGCAGATAAGCGTGGCCTTCCCCACTGGAACCAGAACAACCCCCCCCCCCCCCCCCCCCCCATAGGCATGAAGGCGGGTGTCGCCGGGAGTAACTCTCTCACTTATCAGCTTGAAGAGGCTGACAGACACCATATGGCTGGCAAAGGCACCATATCGACCTTCGCAGAGAATGAATGGCCATTCACAGTAACATGCACAGAGGGATCTGTTATCGTAGCAGGTGCACCCAAAAGCGAAAACACCGTTGAATCACCATGGGAGGAGCTCGTATCAGAGTCTGGGAGTTCATCCGACTGGTACTGGGAACCAAACGCGCTATCATGGTCTGCAAGGTTGTTTAAATTCCTCCTTGGATCAGGGACCGACTTCCCACGGGACCGACAAGCCACCGAAAAGTGGTTCAGTTTGCCACAGGAATTACAAGTCTTACCCTGCGTGGGACAAACGTTGAATTGGTGGGAAGAAAAAATACAATTGGGGCAACGGCGTGGGGTGACCTTAGCGGGCATAGCAGCGGTGTTCCGTCGTGGCGGGCCAGCGTTCCGCTGGCGGCCAGCTACACCGGTAAAGTTAATGTCCTGGGACACCGATTGAGACACGGAGCCAACAGCAGAGGCCATACGAGCGGCATGCATGGCATCCCTTAATTTCAAATCGGGTTTTATGAGGAGCTCGTCACGCAGCTTAGCGTTCAGGGGACCATTGACCAGGGCATCCCTGATCGATTCGTCCGTGGAGATCGTTTCAAGGCGACAGCGCCGAGCCATGTAACACAAAGAGGCAATACAAGCGTTAATATGCTCCACGGGAATCTGCCGCCTTTGGAAGAATTTAAAGCGCTCAATAATGTTATTGGTAGGGATATCACAGAGGACAGTGAATTTAGCCATGAGACATACCGGGTCCCGACGGTCTTCACCGGGGGCGAAGTCGAATGAAGCATAGTGATCCATGGCCTCCGGGCCAGCGAGGTTGAGCAGCAGGTGAGCCTGCACAGCAGGGGTGGCATCAGGATGAGCGATGGCTATGTAATGTTCAAGGTCGCGCTGGGACACAGTCCAGCGGTGGACAATGCATGTGTCAAAGACCAAAGTGTCGGGTCGACGACAGGAGTTGGACATAACGGGAGGGGGGGGGGGGGGGGGGGGGGGGGGGGGGGGGGGGGGGATTGGGGGGGACAACTGGCAGATTCACCACTCTCTGTGTGAAAAATGATTTTCTTATCTCGGTTCTAAAATACTTCCCCTTTATCCTTAAATGTTGACCCCCTTGTTCTGGACTTCCCCAACATCGGGAATAATCTCCCTGCATCTAGCCTGTACAACCCCTTAAGAATTTTGTAAGTTTCTATAAGATCCCCCCTCAATCTTCTAAATTCTAGCGAGCTCAAGCCGAATGCGTCCTGTAGAGGTGTTTATCGGTTTGTTCAGAATGCTGATTAGGGGTTGATGGTCAGTTTCAATCGCGACCGTTTTTCCGAAGATAGAAATGCATTAAACTTATTGCAAGCAAAAAAGACCGCTAACAGCTCCTTTTCAATCTGAGCGTAGCATTGTTCCGTGTCGGCCATGGTGCAAGAGGCCTGTTGGCGTCCCCATTAAAATGGAGGCAAGCTGCTCCTATGCCGTACTGCGAGGCATCACAAGTCAGTGTGACAGGCAACTTAACATCAAAGTAGGTGAAGGTGGGGGCACAAGACATTTGTTGTTTATGTGTCGAACGCCCTCTACTGCTGCTCATGCCAGGACGAAACAATATCTTTGTGAGTTAGCTGGTGTAGCGGGGCCGAGTGTTCACTAAAATCTGGAATGAATTTGCCCAAGTAATTTACCATGCCAAGGAATCTCTGTCAAGAAGAACGACTGCACCTCTGTGGGCGTGTCGGATTGTTTGTCTGGCCAGCCTGTTTTGATGATGGAGGGGAGGGTTTGAATACGGGGAGAAGGCAGGCACGGGTTGTGGATTGGTGACGATCAGCCATGGTTACAATGAATGGCGGCGTGGGCTCGAAGGGCCGAATGGCCTCCTCTTGCACCTAGTTTATATGTTTCTATGTTTCTAAGATGCCACAATTTGCTCTGATAAGTTTATGGAATGAAATCCTCTGGGCAACGACGATCCAGTTAAAACTTTAATTCAGTTACTCTGCTTGGCAATCGTGCCTGTCAGGAGCTAGGGCTGATTTCCTTTGACAAAACTGTCCACAAGCTGCAAATTTCGTTGGACCCTGATATTTTCGACAACAACCTAGGCAAGTTGCCTGTGACCTACAAGATTATTACTGATCCCGATGTGACGCCCGTCATCCGAACCCCGCACCGATTATCATTTGCCATGACTGACAGGGTTCATTCTATGCTGAAGGACATGGACTCCATAGGCGTCATTGAAGCAGTCAGCGACCCCACTGCCTGGGTCTCGACCATGACTGCCACATTCAAGAAGGGAAATAACGAAATCCGTCTGTGTATCAACCCGAAAGACCTGAACACTGCCATTAAGCGCCCACACCATCCCATGAAGGCTGTCGAGGATGTGGCGGCAAAGGTCGGAATGGCCACCCTCTTTTCTGTCCTCGATACAAAGAACTATTTCTGGCAGATGCCACTGGACAAGAAGTCATCAAGCCTCACTACATTTGCCAGCCCATTCGGCAGATATAAGTTCCTGAGAATGCCATTCGGAATCAACTCCGCCAGTGAAGTCTTCCAGAGGCAATTATTCGAGGGCCTACCTTGTGCTATCATTGTTTGCCATACACGATATCGTCGTGTATGGCAAACACGCAGCGGAACACGATCACAATCTCAGGCTCATCTTGGAGCGCGCCCACAAGATCAACCTCAAGTTCAATCCTAACAAGTGTAAGTTCCGGGTTCCAGCGGTTTCCTACGTCGGCCACATCTTTACTTCTGATGGCCTTAAACCCGATTCGAAGAAAGCTGCTGCCATCACAGAGATGATTAGATTAGATTAGAATAGATTCGATTCCTTTATTGTCATTCAGACCTTTCGGTCTGAACGAAGTTTCGTTGCCTGCAGTCATACACAATAATAATAAATAACAAAACATACAATACACACAAATTAACATCCACCACAGTGAGTTCACCAAGCACCTCCTCACTGTGATGGAGGCAAAAGTCTTAGTATCTGTCACTTCCCTCCTTGTTCTCCCTCTGCGCTGAGGCGATCCAGGCCGAAGATGCCGCCCTCCAGTCCAGCGGACCTCCGAAGTGATGTCACCGCTGCCGAAAGCCGGAACGCCGTCTCCGCTCCGAGTCGGGCCGCTGCCGAAAGCTGGAAATCCGCCTCAGCGAGTTGGGCCACCGCTGCCTCAGCTCGGAGTCCCACAGCCTCAGCTCCAAGTCCCACAGCCTCAGCTCCGAGTCCCGCTACCTGAGTTCCGAGTCCCGCTGCCTCAGCTCCGAGTCCCGCCGCCGCCTCAGCCCCGAGGTCGGCCAGCCTCGCGTTGTAAGTCCTGGCTGGCTCTGCCTCCGGAGCCTCGAGGTCGGTCGCAGTTGGAGACCGCCAGCTCCGCCATTAGGCCTCAGCGCAGACGGAGGCAGAGAAGGGGGATACGACAAGAAAAAGTCGAATTCCCCCGAAGGAAGATAACACGTTTCACCTCCCACCCAAATCACAACCCAATCAACCAAAACAAGACAAAAAAAACAACAACAAAAAGTAAAAACAGATGGACTGCAGGCGAGCCGCAGCTGTTCAACAGCGCTGCCATTTCCGGATGCCTGCCCCCACAGACGTAAAAGGCCTGCAACGTTTTCTGGGCATGGTAAACTATCTCGGAAAGTTCATAACGAACCTCAGCGAAATAAGCTCCACACTGCGGCAGCTGACCGAAAAGGACACTGCATGGTCATGGTTCCCGCAACATCAGACCGCCTTTGATGTCTTAAAATCCAAACTGACCAGTGCACCGACCCTGACTTTCATCGACCTGAAACGGTCGGTGACGATCACCTACGATGTCTGGAAATTTGGGCTCAGCGTAGCCTGCTTGCAATCATCTGCTGACGGCACCCTACTACCTGTCGCATATGCCTCTCACACCTTGACCGACACAGAGCAGCACTACGCGCAAATCGAAAAGGAACTGCTGGCTGTCGTTTTTGCCTTCACCAAATTCCACGACTGCGTCCTTTGCAACACATTCACGGTCGAGACGGACCACCGACCGTTGGTGCCAATCCTAAACCGCCAGCTCGCTTGCCGTGCATGGTGCTGCAGCTGCAGCGGTATGACTTCACCATTACCTACAAAAAGGGTAAGCCCACGCATGTCGCTGGCACTCTCTCTTTTGCACCTCGGGCATCTTGCGAACAACACCCCCATGAACCGGAAGATTTCACGGTCCTTGGTGTCTACCTCGTCCCCAGTAATTTACTGCGTACTCTTGCCGCGCACACTGCCACTGACGACACGCTTCAAACCCTCTGCTCCATCATCAAAACAGGCTGGCCGGACAAACAGTCCGACACGCCTACAGAGGTGCAGCCGTTCTTCCTGGGACGTGTTGAACTGGTCCCAGGCAGAATGGTGTTGTGGTTAAGGGTCACAAGGTGGTGATGCCCTCATCGCTACGAGATGAATACTTCAAAGAGGCACACAGCGGTCACCCAGGTGCCGACTCCACTCTGACACGCGCTCGTGGTCTGTTCTACTGGCCCGGGATGGCCGAGTACATTCGGGACCGCACAGCCTCCTGCCCCACTTGCAACAACCTTGCGCCTCATCAGCAACGGCAACTCCTTATGCAACACCTTCCACCAGCACTGCCCTGGACGTCGCTGGCGGCAGACATTTTCGAATGGTGGGAAAGCACTACCTCGTTCTGGTCGATTCCTTTTCTAACTTGTTTCAACTTGACGAACTGACCTCCCCCACGTCTGAGATGGTCATCAAGAAGCTGAAGAGACACTTATCCGCCTATGTTGTGCATGTTTGCCTGAGAACCGGCAACGGTCGGCAGTTCACCAGCCCCATGTTCAAGCTTTTCGCAGACCGATGGAACTCCCAGCACGTCACGAGCAGTCCCGAGTATCCACAGAGTAATTGACTCGTTGAACGCGCTGAAGGAGAGCGCATTTCAAAGTAGGATGTCTACCTCGATCTCATGAATCCCAGAAACATTGCCAGAGACGGTACATTGGGATCGCCGGCACAGCGCCTGATGTCAAGATTGACGAGATCTCCGGTCCCCACCGCACAACCGCAGCTGGTTCCTCGCGCGTTGACGCCTGCCACTGTCCAGAAACGTCTCCAAGAGAAGCATTACATCCAGAAACGGTCATACGACAATTCCAGCAGACCACTCGAGCCTCTACAGCCGGGCCGAGATCCGTGACGCAGGAGTGCTAACACAACTACAGAACCTAATGCCAAATATAGCAGCGGGCCCAGATCAGTTCCCACCATGGTTTCTAAAGATGTTCGCATCGAAAATAGCACCCATACTCACAGATTCATTCCAGTCCCCAATTGATTGTGGGTCACTACCACGACAGTGGAAGGAATCAAACATCTGTGTAATATTTAAGAAGGGCAATAAGGCTGCGCCTGAGAATCACAGACCAGTTTCACTGACCAGTGTTACATGTAAGATCACATCATACACTCTCACATCGTGGACCATTTCGAAAAGAATGGGATACTGGTGGACTCACAACATGTCTTCAGAGCAAACCGTTCAACGGAAATACAACTTATTGTCACTATTGATGGCATCACGAGCATTAGATAAGGGGAACTATATACATATGGCAATCCTGGACTTTTCGAAAGCATTTGATACAGTTTCTCATGAAAGGCTCCTAGGAAAACTGGATTGCTATGGTATCAGAAATAGTCTACATAACCGGATTAGTGACTTTCTTACAAACCGGACGCAGAGGGTGGCCTGTGAAAGAACCATTTCTTTAGAAGAACAAGTAGTGTCAGGAGTACCGCAAAGCGCGGTCCTCGGACCACTGTTGTTCCTGACGTACATTAATGATCTAACTGAACACATACATTGTAAAACAAGACTCTTTGCAGATGTGTGTCTTGTATATACACCTGTCACTGATGTAGAGGGTATGAACTACTTACAAAAATACCTTAAGTCCGCGGAATTATGGCAACACACATGGAAGATGGGCTTCAACCCAAACAAATTCTCAAAAATGATAATTTCAGACACGAAGAAACCACCGACTCGAGACTACGTCTTCTGTGGACAAATATTTCATCATACAACCATACCCCGGAGTTCATCTTGATATTAAGCTTTCGTGGGGGGAACACGTGGACAAACGGTAACTAAAGCGAATCGGACACTAGGATTCAGACGAAACCTCTGGTTCTGCCCAAAGAAAGTGAAAACCACAGCATATACAACATTAGTTAGCTACTTACTGGAATACACCTGGAACCCATACAAACTGGTCATATCAACAAACTAGAAGGGGTACAGAGGAAAGCAGCACGCCTTAGCATCGAGAACTACAATAGTAGTAGCAGTGTCACCCAGATGCTGTCTGACCTGGAGTGGGAAACGCTGGAAACAAGAAGGGCAAGGAACAGACTAGCCACGTTGTACACGATTCAAATGGTATCGTGGCCATAACTGCAGATAGATACATAACATAGTGAACAAAAAGAAGAAGAAAGAGACATTATATGAAAATAAAAACCCCATTCACCAGGACAGATATTTATAAAAACTCATTATTTGTAACAACCTTAAGGGAATTGAATAAACAATATAGTTAATTCAACTTCACTAGACAGTTTTAGGGGGAACTAACAACAAGTTAGTATGCACACCACATCCAAGATGGCGATGTGCAGAGTACTGCCCCGCCGACTACAAATTCAGAAGGTTCAGAAGGAGACTTAGATTTAGCTCTTTGGACTGAAGCAGTGGTCTCCAAACAATGGCCCGCCGCGCGATTTTAAACGCCCCACAGCAAGCTCTTAAAACGTCCCATGCAGCCGGGCTATTTAGCGGGTTCTGTGATAGCGGATAAAACAGACCCCCCCCCCCCCCAGGGATCCAACAGCTCCGCGAGTAAATTTCCTGTTCTGACCCCACCCCACCCCGGGCCAGGCCATCGCCGACCTGCGTCGGGACGATGGCCTCGGCCCTCGGCCTCTCCCTCCCGGGGGGGGGGGGGGGGGGGGGGGGGGGGGGGGGAGGGCGATTGTTTCAGTCGCCGGACGCGGTTAACGCGTTAAAGTTAACGGATCGACAGACAGCTCTAATTCCAGTTGGTCTTTATTTAACTCTTCCCACATTTACATTCCCAATGATTTTATTTCCGCACTCACTCACTCACTGGGGTTTTTACGACGCGGAATTTGGGGATTAAATGGGAACCGTTCGCTCAGCGTCGACCACCGGGTTTCTGCCCCACAGCCCCTGCTTCTAACGGTCCCGGTACCTGACTCTTTAACACACCCGGTGCGGAACAGGTACTTTGGATCTGTCTTCACAAATGAGGACACAAACAATCTTCCTGTTATAGTAGGCACCAGAGGATCTGGGGTGACAGGGGAACTGAAGGAAGTCCACATTAGGCAGGAAATGGTGTTGGATAGACAAATGGGACTGAAGGCTGATAAAGCCTGATGGTCTGCATCCCAGGGCCCCGATTAGGAAAAGGGGAGATGCAACGAGACCTGGGTGTCATGGTACACCAGTCATTGAAAGTACGCATGCAGGTGCAGCAGGCAGTGAATAAGGCGAATGGGATAGAGGGAGTACAGAGAAGATTGACCAGAATGATTCCTGGGATGTCAGGACTTTCATATGAAGACTCGGCTTGTACTCGCTAGAATTTAGATGATTGAGGGGGATCTTATAGAAACTTACAAAATTCTTAAGATGTTGGACAGGCTAAATACAGGCCGATTGTTCGCGATATTGGGGAAGTCCAGAACAAGGGGTCACAGTTTAAGGATAAGGGGTGAATCTTTTGGGACCGAGATGAGAAAAACATTTTTCACACAGAGAGTGGTGAATCTCTGGAATTCTCTGCCACAGAAGGTAGTTGAGGCCAGTTCATTGGCTATATTTAAGATGGAATTAGATGTGGCCCTTGTGACTAAAGGTAACATGGGGTATGGAGAGAAGGCAGGTACAGGATGCTGAGTTGGATGATCATCCATGGTCATATTGAATGGCGGCGCAGGCCGGAATGGCCGAATGGCCTACTCCTGCACATATTTTCTGTTTCTATGTTTCTATGTACTTAAGGAAGTGGCTCTATAAATCGTGGATGCATTGGTGATAATTTTCCAATGATCTGTAGACACATATCAGTTCCTGTGGATTGGAGGATAGCTAATGTTATCCCACTTTTTAAGAAAGGCGGGAGAGAAAAAAACGGGGAATTATAGACCAGTTAGCCTCACATCGGTGGTGGGGAAGATGCTGGAGTCAATGACGAAATATGAGATAGCCGCATATTTGGATAGCTGTAACAGGATCGGTCAGAGTCAGCATGGATTTACGAACGGGAATTCATACTTAATTAATCGTCTGGAATTTGTTGATGATGTAACTACGAAAATGGACACGGGAGAGACAGTGGATGTAGTGTACCTGGACTTTCAGAAAGCATTTCATAAGGTCCACATAGGAGACAAGTGTGCAAAATTAGGGCACATATATTGGGGTAGAGTGCTGACATGGATAGAGAAGTGGTTGGCAGACAGGAAACAAAGAAGGGATTAACGTGTCCCTTTCAGAATAGTAGGCAGTGACTAATGGGGTACCGCAAGGCTCGGTGCTGGGACCGTAGCTACTTTGCAATATACATCAATGATTTGGATGACGGGATTCAAGGTAACATTAGCAAATTTACTGATGACTCAAAGCTGGGTGGCAGTGTGAACTGTGAGGAGGATGTTATGAGAATGCAGGGTGGATAGATTGAGGGAGTGGGCAGATGCATGGCAGACGAAGTTTAATGCAGATAAATGTGAGGTTATCCACTTTGGTTGAAAAAACAGGAAGGCAGATTACTGTCTAAATTATGTCAAGTTGAGAAAAGGGGAAGTACAACGGGATCTGCGGGGTCCTTGTTCATCAGTCTAAAAAAGTAAGCATGGAGGTGCAGCAGGCAGTGAAGACAACGAATGGCATGTTGGCATTAATAACGAGAGGAATCAAATATAGGAACAAAGATGTCCTTCTGCAGTTGTACAGATCCCTAGTGAGACCACACTTGGAGTATTGCGTGCAGTTTTGATCCCCTAATTTGAGGAAGGACATTGTTGCTATTGAGGGAGTGCAGCTTAGGTTTACAAGGTTAATTCCCGGGATGGCGGGACTGTCGTATGCTGAGAGAATGGAGCAGCTGGGCGTGTATACTCTGGAGTTTAAAAGGATGAGAGGTTATCTCATTGGGACATTTAAGATTGTTAAGGGCTTGGACACGCTAGAGGCATTAAACATGTTCCCGATGTAGGGGGAGTCCCGAACCAAGGGCCACAGTTTAAGAATAATGAGTAAGCCACTTAGAACGGAGACGAGGAAACGCTTTATCTGACAGAGAGTGGGGAGTCTGTGGAATGCTCTGCCTAAGGGTGGAGGCATGTTCTTTGGAAGCTTTCAAGAGAGAGCTAGATAGGGCTCTTAAAAATAGCCTAATCGGGGGATATGGGGAGAAGTCAGGAACGGGGTACTGATTGGGGATAATCAACCAAGATCACATTGAATGGCAGTGCTGGCTCGAAGGTCCAAATGGCCTACACATGCCCATATTTTCTATTGTGTTTTCGAACTGGAGCACATTCTCAGCCAATGTTTTCCATCCCACGTCCCGAAGAAAGGATACAGTTTTCCCGTGAATTTATTCCCAGTGAGGGTGTGGAGATGGGATTTGGTGTCCGCGTCGTAAAATGAAACTCTCCCAGACACGTAACTGAAATAAACTCCCACCCTCACGGGGATGGAACGAGCGTGGAGAGGGGATGGAGGGGAGGTGAGGGCAACAAACTTGTCATCCCACCGCCCGATGCTCCAGACTCCAGTCTCAGGTGTCAGTGTGACCTCCCCCTTCCTCTCCACAGACTCAGCGGCGACTCCCAGACTCCAGCGCCGACTCCCCGCAACCTCCACCGCCCACGAATGTCTCCCCGATGTGAATCCCTCCAATCCCAGCAAACACGGACTGTGTGTAAACCTCTTCCCGGTGTCAGGGAGACTCATATTGGTCCCGGTACATCTCACCCTCTTCCGATCCGCAGATACTTCGAGCACAGGACCCGCTGTTTCCACATCCAGGGTGACGGAGACTGGGGAGAGAAGCAGAGAATTAGAGAGTCTCCGGCGGTCGGGGAAGACTCGGGCAGCGCGGCCCAGGGACCGGGGAGACTCGGGCAGCGCGGCCCAGGGACCGGGGAGAGGCCGCTCGGCCTCAGGGACAGGCGGACGGCCAACTGAAAACCTGACCGAGGATTGCGAGATTGTGGTGGGGATGGAGGAATGAAGTGGGCCATTCAGAGATGGCGGCATGTCGGAGAAGAGGATATTGAGGTGAGTGGGAATTTGAGGTTGTTAAAGAGGAGGTAGAGGTGTGGGGTGGAGTGAAGTCGGCATGATACGGAGCTGCGGGGTACCGAGGAGACATGAGTGTGGGCCTCGTCTATGATGGGAGAGGGGAACCCCCGTTCCCTAAAGAATGAGGACATATCGGATTCCCTGGTATGGAACACCTCATCTTGGGGCAGATGCGGCGTGGACGGAGGAATTGGGAGTGGAGTCTTTACAGGAAGCAGGGTGTGGAGAAGTGTAGTCGAGATAGTTGTGGGAGTAAGTGGGTTTGTAATAGATGTCTATCGATAGTCTATTTCCTGTGATGGATACAGTGAGATCAAGAAAGGGGAGGGAGGTGTCGGTGATGTTCCAAGTAAATTTGATTGCAGGATATAAATTGGTGATGAAGTTGATGCAGTCCATGAGTTCTACATGGCTGCAGGAGGTAGCACCGATGCAGTCATCAATGTAATGGAGATCGAGTTCGGGGATAGGGCCTTGGACTTGGAGGAAGTGTGAGGATTCGAAGGAGAAGTTATTAAGAGTGAGAACCAGCTCCACTAGGCGGAGTAGTGTTAGCAGAGGGAAATTGGATGGTTCTGCGGTCGAGGAAGAAACGATGGACTTTAATGCCTTCCTGGTGGGGGATTGACGTGTAGAGTGAATGAACGTCCATGGTAAAGATGAGGGGGTGGGGGCTCTGAAAGCAGAAGTCATTAAAGGGACGAAGGCATGTGAGGTATATTGGACATAGGTCGGTACGGATTGGACCAGGGGGATAGGATGGAGTCAATGTACGTGGAAAATATTTCATTGGGACACGGCAGTTGTGTTTATGGATTTTGTGGGGAATTTCAAACTGGGCTGTGCGAGGCTTGGAAATTATAAAGTGTTACGTGTCAGGTGTAAGGCTTAAATATGTCAGAAACAAGAATAATGGAAAAGGTATAAGCTATACCTTGCTTGATGCAATCAGATATTTCTTTGAATGTCGTGTGGAACGAAACAGGGCAATGAAACTTTTCAATCGGCAAGGCTCCATCTACCACTGCCATTGGTTTGGCTTCATCACGAACCCTGGAAATATTGAACAGCTGGTTATAAACTGAGCATTAGAAATGTTTTCAGTTGTTGCACAAAAGCTTACACTATTTCCATCAGGACAATGTCCTACCTTTGCTTGCGACCAGCTTCCTCCTAAAATAAATAAAACACAAATCTCAATTGATTGAGATGAACCGTCCTCATCCCGACATCGGTAATTTCATCACATTTCTACAACCCTCTGATAATTCCCATTTCCCAACTCTTATCTCCACTGTCATGCAGACAGATAGCAATTATTGCCGCCGAGATGTAGAACGATGGGGGAAAGCATAAGGAATGTTCTTGAGAATGACGCCATAACCGAGAGGATGGAACTTAATGAAAAGACTGGGCAGGTCATGGGATTTCATCTGGAGAAGATGTCAGGAATGATGAGACAGAATTTAATATTATCGATGGAATTAAATGGGTGGGGATGAAATAACATCTCAAATCGAATGGCCTGTCTATGATGGAGAATGGGATGTCATTCTATGGTGAAACAAGGTGGACAAAACAAACAGAGCAAATACCCTCAAGGTGACCACCCACTGCTGATGGGAACCGGATATAGATGATCAATCTGATGTGCGCGCCACGTTCTAGATCACAAGGTTAATCCCCACAATGTGGTAATGGCTGATCTAGCCCAGGTCTGAATTCCTCATCTTTGCCCCATTCCCTTCGATTACAATCCCCAACTTTTCCAAAATGTATCCTCCTCTGGTATAAATACGTCTAACATGTTAAACCTCTCAGAGTCTGTTACTTGGAGATTCCCAGATATTCACTGGGATATTCTCTGTCCATTCCGTGGTCCTTGGGATCAAATATAGGATCAGCTGTCATTGCTCTAAACGCTATGGAATGCAATGACCTCCCTACATTCAAGCAATGCAGTCTTGGGATCCCATAGATTATACGAGCGGCCAATTCGTTTGGGAACAACAACTGTTGAAACAGATTAACCATTTACCTAGTTCTGAATTACTGATAATTGCAACATATATTTCTGAAATATCATCCACAATTTTGTGAGTGCACTTTACCAAACTGTGGTGTAACCCCTCACCTTCAGAAACACCACACTGTCTTTTTGATTCATCTGTTGCTGCAAGTTTAAGAGTTTCTCCTGAGTATATTATAAATTCTCTTGAATATCTCCAAGATTTTTCTCCATTGAATTTAGAGTCCTCTTCTCTTCCTCTCGGATATCTCCCAGTGCGCGCTGCTCTTTCTCCATGAGAATCTTGTGCTGTTCAGCAAACTGGGATGTGATCTTGGACTGAAGGCTCTGTGACTGTTCCTGTGAAATGAAAGGTGACGATCAATATATAATGTCACTGACTGTGTTTCATCACGACTTTGACCGTGACATTTGCCCCGTACAGTTTTTATTTGCTTTGGTAATTCAATAGCTTCTCTGAATGCTTCTGAAATGTTGTGAGGGTAATCTTATAACCCATCAATCCTCTACCCCCAATACAATACCTGCCTCCTATTCCTTTTCACCTGCCCATTAATTTCCATTTATCCACCAACCACCCACTTTCGCAGGGATAATTTACAGTCACCAATTGAATCAGGGGGTGTCGCAATGTTCAGTGCGGGACCCCAGTAATTTACAATATTATTTTTGACGAGAGAATGTAATGTAACATCTCCAAGGTTGCGGATGACACAAAGCTGGGCGGCAGTGTGAGCTGCGATGAGGATGTTATGGGGCTGCAGGTTGACTTGCATAGGTTGTGTGAGTGGGCAGATGCATGTGAGGTTATCCACTTTGGTGGCAAGAACAGGAAGGTAGACTATTATCTCAATGATGGCCGGTTAGGAAAAGGGGAGATGCAACGAGACCTGGGTGGTATGGTACAACAACCATTGAAAGTAGGCATGCAGGTGCACCAGGCAGTGAAAAAAGCGAACGGTACGTTGGCATTCATAGCAAAAGGATTTGAGTATAAGAGCAGGGAGGTTCTACTGCAGTTGTACAGGGGCTTGGTGAGACCGCACCTGGGGTATGGCGTACAGGTTTGGTCTCCTAATCTGAGGAAAGACATTCTTGCCGTAGAGGGAGTACAGAGAAGGTTCACCAGACTGATTCTTGGGATGGCAGGACTTTCATACAAAGAAAGACTGGATAGACTTGTATTGTACTCGCTAGAATTTAGACGATTGAGGGGGGATCTTATAGAAACTTACAACATTCTTAAGGGGTTGGACAGGCTAGATACAGGAAACTTGTTCCCGATGTCGGGGAAGTCCAGAACATGGGGTCACACACACAGTTTAAGGATAAGGGGGACGTCTTTTAGGACTGAGATGTGAAAAACATTTTTCACACAACGAGTGGTGAATCTGTGGAATTTTGTGCCACAGAAGGTTGTTGAGGCCAGTTCACTCGTTATATTTAAGAATGAGTTAGGTGTGGCCCTTGCGGCAAAAGGGATCAGGGGATATGGAGAGAAGGCACGTACAGGATACTGAGTTGGATGATCAGCCATGATCATATTGAATGGCAGTGCAGGCTCGAAGGGCCTAATGGTCTATTCCTGCCCTTAGTTTCTATGTTTCTATGTTTCTAACTCTACCGCTGCACCACCGTGACCGTCCTAGCAGGCCAAAGAGCAAGAGAGTCCTACTGCAATTGTACGGCGCCCTAGTGAGACCACACCTGAAGTATTGTGTGCAGTTTTGTTCTCCTAATTTGAGGAAGGATATTCTTGCTATTGAGGGTATTCAGCGTAGGTTCATCAGGTTAATTACCAGTACCATGTTGGTACTGACGTGATGATAATATTTCATATTTAAGCTATATTTAAGAGGGAGTTAGATGTGGCCCTTGTGGCTAAGGGGATCAGGGGGTATGGAGAGAGGCAGGTACGGGATACTGAGTTGGATGATCAGCCATGATCATATTGAATGGCGGTGCAGGCTCGAAGGGCCGAATGGCCTACTCCAGCATCTAATTTCTATGTTTCTATGTTTCTATGATAGAATGCGTCGACTGGGCTTGTATTCATTGGATTTAGAAGGATGAGAGGTGATCTTAGAAATACAGTGGCTTGCAAAAGTATTCATACCCCTTGAACCTTTCCACATTTTGTCACAAACGTAAATTTATTTTATTGGGATTTAATGTGATAGACCAACACAAAGTGGCGCATAATTGTGAAGTGGAAGGGAAATGATACATGGTTTTCAAATGTTTTTTACAAATGAAAAACTGAAAAGTGTGGCGTGCAAAAGTATTCAGACCCCTTTACTCTGACACTCCTAAATAAAATCCAGTGCAACCAATTGCCTTCAGAAGTCACCTAATTAGTAAATAGAGTCCACCTGTGTGTAATCTAATCTCAGTATAAATACAGCTGTTCTGTGAAGGCCTCAGAGGTTTGTTAGAGAGCATCAGTGAACAAACAGCATCATAAAGCCCAATGAACACACCAGACAGGTCAGGGATAAAGTTGTGGAGAAGTTTAAAGCAGGGTTAGGTTATGAAAAAATATCCCAAACTTTGAACATCTCATGGAGCACTGTTCAATCCATCATCCGAAAATGGAAAGAGTATGGCACAACTGCAAACCTACCAAGCCGTCCACCTAAACTGACAGGCCGGGCAAGGAGATCATTGATCAGAGAAGCAGCCAAGAGGCCCATGGTAACTCTGGAGGAGCTGCAGAGATCCACAGCTCAGGTGGGGGAATCTGTCCACAGGACAACTATTAGTCATGCACTCCACAAATCGGGCCTTTATGGAAGAGTGGCAAGAAGAAAGCCATTGTTGAAAAAAAAGTCACAAGAAGTCCCGTTTGCAGTTTGCCACAAGCCATGTGGGGGACACAGCAAACATGTGGAGGAAGGTGCTCTGGTCAGATGAAACCAGAATTGAAGTTTTTGGCCTAAATACAAAACGCTATGTGTGGCGGAAAACTAACTGCACATAACCCTGAACACACCATCCCCACTGTGAAACATGGTGGTGGCAGCATCATGCTGTGGAGATGCTTTTCTTCAGCAGGGACAGGGGAGCTGATCAGAGTTGATGGGAAGATGGATGGATCCAAATACAGGGCAATCTTGGAAGAAAATCTATTAGAGTCTGCAAAAGACTTGAGACTGGGGCGGAGGTTTACATTCCAGCTGGACAATGACCCTAAACATACAGCCAGAGCTACAATGGAATGGTTTAGATCAAAGCATATTCACGTGTTAGAATGGCCCAGTCAGTCCAGACCTAAATCCAATTGAGAATCTCTGGCAAGTCTTGAAAATTGCTTTCACAGACGCTCTCCATCCAATCTGACTGAGCTTGAGCTATTTTGCAAAGAAGAATGGGCAAAAATGTCAGTCTCTAGATGTGCAAAGCAGGTAGAAACATACCCCAAAAGACTTGCAGCTGTAATTGCAGCGAAAGGTGGTTCTACAAAGTATTGACTCAGGGGGGCTGAATACTTTTGCACACCACACTTTTCAGTTTTTTATTTGTACAAAAATTTGAAAACCATGTATCATTTCCTTTCCACTTCACAATTATGCACCACTTTGTGTTGGTCTATCACAAAAATCCCAATAAAATACATTTACGTTTGTGGTTGTAACGTGACAAAATGTGGAAAAGTTCAAGGGGTATGAATACTTTTGCAAGCCACTGTATATAAAACATTCTTCAGGGATTAGACAAGCTAGATGCAGGAAAGATGTTGCCGATGTTGGGGGAATCGAGAAGCAGGGGGTCACAATTTAAGAATAAGTGGTAGGCCATTTAGGACTGAGATGAGGAAAAACTTGTTCAACCAGAGAGTTGTGAATCTGTGGATTATCTGCCACAGAAAGCAGTGGCGGTCAATTCTCCTGATGTTTTCAAGAGATAATTAGATTTAACTCTTAGGACTAATGGATATGGGGAAAAAGCATGAATGGGGTACTGATTTTGGATGATAAGCCATGATTATGTTGAATGGCGGTGCTGGCTCCAAGGGCAGAATGGCCTACTCCTGCACCTATTTTCTACGTTTCTAGGATCATTGAAACAGCATGTATTGGGGGCGTGGAAGGAATCCGACGCGTCACAGGGAGAAGGCGTGAACCATACGGGCAGCACCCGAGGTCAGGATCGAACCCGCTCACCAGAACCAGGAGACAGCAGCTCTACTTGTGTCACTGCGCTGCCCTATCATTACACGCATCACATCGATCAAATCTACGCACGTTCATGACATCGAAATTGGAAAGCCTCACCAGGACTCCAGCAATCTTCTGTTTCTGTTGCTGCTCCATTTGCTGGATTTCTGATTTCTTTTTTGTGAGTACTGGGCGGAAGATTTCAACTGATCCTGGGATTGTGTTTGAAAATCAGATAATTAAATTGTTGGACGATAAATAAGGAATTAAAATGATGTGATTACAATCAGTTTGCATTTACCTTGTATATTTGAACAGCTTCTTTAACCGGCATGAAGCGGTGATCTCTGTGTTCCCGCCCAGCTGCACAAACCACACAGATCAGCTTCTTGTCCGTTTCACAAAACAACTTCAGTTCTTCCTGATGTTCCTCGCACTGAAGTTTACTTTCTTTCTCTGTCCGATTCAGGCTCAGCGTTCGAGCTTTCTCAGACAGTCTCGCCAAGGCCCGATTCACCCTGAGGGTGCAGTCTGTAAACACCTCTCTACATTCCGGGCAGGAGTTTCTCCCCTCCCTGTCCCAACACTGTGTGATACAGGAGCGGCAGAAGTTGTGCCCACACTCCAGTGACACCGGATCGGTGAAGAAATCCAGGCAGATCGGACAAATTGCCTCCTCTGTCCAGCTCTCGAACCTAACTTTCGAAGCCATTTTATGTCCGCCACTTCCTGGTTCAAAAGTCATTCCCTTCGGCGCAACTGCTGAACCCCTGCAGTATCCCGAGTGTCTACAGCACACGCTGCCGTCTCGGGGAATGAATGAAGTACTCAATGTGAAGGTGTTGTGGCCGCTTCCAACTAATCTCACACGAGATAGGGGTCATTTAGATATTATTTATATTAGAATGACATGAAGCTGGGGGGCAGTGTTAGCTGTGAGGAGGATGCTAGGAGGCTGCAAGGTGACTTGCAAAGGCTGTGTGAGTGGGCAAATGCATGGCAGATGCAGAATAATGCGGATAAATGTGAGGTTACTCACTTTGGTGGCAAAAACAGGAAAGTAGACTATTATCTGAATGGTGGCCGATTAGGATAGGGGTAGATGCAACGAGACCTGGGTGTCATGGTACATCAGTCATTGAAAGCAGGCATGCAGGTGCAGCAGGCAGTGAAGAAAGCGAATGGTATGTTAGTATTCATAGCAAAAGGAAGTGAGTATAGGAGCAGGGAGGTTCTACTGCAGCTGTACAGGGTTTTGGTGAGACCACACCTTGAGTATTGCGTACAGTTTTGGTCTCCTAATCTGGGGAAATACATTCTTGCCATAGAGGGAGTACAGATAAGGTTCACCAGACTGATTCCTGGGATGTCAGGACTTTCATATGAAGAAAGACTGGACAGACTCGGCTTGTACTCGCTAGAATTTAGAAGATTGAGGAGGGTTCTTATAGAGACTTACAATATTTTTAAGAGGTTGGACAGGCTAGATGCAGGAAGATTGTTCCCGATGTTGGGGAAGTCCAGAACAAAGGGTCGCATTTTAAGGATAAGGGGGAAACCTTTAGGGACCGAGATGAGGAAAACATTTTTCACCTGGAGAGTGGTGAATCTCTGGAATTCTCTGCCACAGAAGGTAGTTGAGGCCAGTTTATTCGCTATATTTAAGTGGGAGTTAGATTTGGCCCGTGTGGCTAAAGGGATTAGGGGGTATGGAGAGAAGGCAGGTACAGGATATTGAGTTGGATGCTCAGCCATGATCATATTGAATGGCGATGCAGGCTCGAAGGGCCGAATGGCCTACTGTTGCATCTATTTTATATGTTTCTATGTTTCTATGTTAAACAGCCCTGAATAGGGCTTGCGGCCGTCGAAGGCAGAACAGATAGCTGGAAAGAGGGCAGGAATGATTTTCGTGGATGTTGCCAGGACTCGAGGTCACGAGCGAAAGGCCGAAGTGGGGCACGGTAGGACTTTATTCCTTGGAGCGGAGGGGGCTGCGGGGTAATCCGATAAAGGTGTATGCGATCATGACGGAATTAGATGGGGTGAATGCACAGAGTCTTTTTACACAGACTTTTTAGGGGAATCAAGTAACACAGGAATTATGTTTAAGTTGAGAGAGGAAACATTTACTAGATATCCGAGGGATAACTTTTCACATCGAAAGTGGTAGGTGTATGAAGCAAACGACTAGAGCAGGTGGATTAGGTCAGATATAACTGCATTGAAACGCAGTTTGGACAGGTTCGTGGATGGGAAAGGATAGGGGGACATGGGCCAAACGCGGGCTGGTAGGATGTGTGCTGATGGGGCATCTTGGTGGGCATGGGCAAGTTGGGCCGAAAGGCCTGTTTCCGTGCAGTGTGACTCTACGAGTCTGTGAGGAAGGGACAGTGCCGGCGCTATCAAGGCCTCGGGTGTAACTGACTTGCTCCTGTTGGGCAGTGGGACCCGCCGCCCTCACCTCCGTTCACAACCCGGGATCAGAATAGACACAGACCTCCCTGCGCCTTCATTCTAATCCCTGTCACTGCACCTGCCTCTCATACACCAGTCTTCAGCTCACACCTACCCTCGTCGACAATGGGTCCACCATGGCACCATTTGCCTTCTCCCCTCTCCAATCAGGGAAATGTGGTAGGTGTGAAAACGCAATCTCCCAGATTCAGAAGGTAGATACATATGCTGGAGAAACTCAGCGAGTGAGGCAGCATCAATGGAGCGAATGAATAGGTGACATTTCGGGTCGAGACCCATCTTCAGACAGTTTCTTCCCAGCGTTAATCCCCCTCAACCACCCCTCCCCCACCCCCCCCCCACCACCTCTCTCCCCGCGACATGGCCTCTCCCCGAATCTCTTTCGCACCGTCCTCCCTCGCCTCCTCCGCCCCCCCCTATGGACCGTCCCGCCCCTCCCTCTAGCCCCCTACCTTTATGCCCCCCTGCCTCTCACTACCTACGACTGGAACGCCCCCCTCTGCTCCTCCCCCTCCTCCTCCTCCTCCTCCTCCTCCTCCTCCTCCTCCTCCTCCTCCTCCTCCTCCTCCTCCTCCTCCTCCTCCTCCTCCTCCTCCTCCTCCTCCTCCTCCTCCTCCCCCTCCTCCTCCTCCTCCTCCTCCTCCTCCTCCTCCTCCTCCTCCTCCTCCTCCTCCTCCTCCTCCTCCTCCTCCTCCTCCTCCTCCTCCTCCTCCTCCTCCTCCTCCTCCTCCTCCTCCTCCTCCTCCTCCTCCTCCTCCTCCTCCTCCTCCTCCTCCCCAGCTTCTCCTTCTCCTCCTCCCCCAGCTTCTCCCCCATTCCCTTCTCCATCTCCCCTCCAGCTACCTGCCCCTCTCCTCCTCTACTCCTCCCCTCCTGCTCCTCGCCCCCTCTCCATTCACCCTTACCCCCCCCTTCTCCCCTCCCATGTCCTCATCCCCATCTCTCCCTACCACTCGCCACTTCCCGTCCTTCACTCTCTCCCCACCCCTCCCCCCCCCCCTCCCTTCGCATCTCCCCTTCCCCTCTCTCCCCTCCACCAACCCCCATCCCGCACCCCCTTCTCCCCTTCCCCTCCTTGTCCCCCTCCCTCCTAACCAATCATCCACCACCTCACCCCACCTCTCTCCCCCTCTCCCCCATATCTCACTGAGAGTGTAGCTGGACTTTCAGAAATCATTTGATAAGGTCCCACATGGGAGATTAGTGGGCAACATTGGAGCACATGGTATTGGGGGTAGAGTGCTGATATGGATAGAAAATTGGTTCGCAGACACGAAAGAAAAAGTAGGGAGTATAGGATCAAAGAGGTCCTTCTGCAGTTGTACATGGCCCTAGTAAGACCACGCCTGTAGTATTGTGTTTAGTTTTGGTCGCCTATTTTGAGCAAGGACATTCTTGCTATTGACGGGGTGCAGCGTAGGTTAATTCCTGGGATGGCGAGACTGTCACATGCTGAGAAAATGGAGCGCCTGGGCTTGTACCCTCTGGAGTTTACAAATATTAGAGGGGATCTTATTGGATATATAAGATTATTAAGGACGCGCTAGAAGCAGGAAACAGGTTTTCGATGCTGGGGGAGTCCAGAACCAGGGGGTACGGTTTAAGAATAAGGGGTAAGCCAGTTAGAACAGAGACGAGGAAACATTTTTTTCACACAGAGACTTGTGAGTCTGGGGAATTCTCTGACTCAAAGGGCGGTGGAGGCCGGTTCACTGGATACTTTCAAGAGAGAGCTAGATAGGAATCTTAAAGATAGCGGAGTCAGGAGATACGGGGAGAAGGCAGGAATGGAGAGTACTGATTGGGCATGATCACATTGAATGGCGGTGTTGGCTCGAAGGGTCGAATGGCCTACTCATATTGTCTACCTATTGTATATTGTCTCCCCTTCTCCCTCTTCCCACTCTCTCTCTCCCTCTCCGCTCTGTCCCTAATCCCCGTCTCCCCTCTCCCCTCAACCCTTACACACCCCTCCCTTCCCCCCCTTTCTGTCCTCCACCCCTCTCCTCCCCCCTGCCTCCCTCCCCTCCCCCCCCCCTCCCCCCTCCCCCCTCTCCCCTCCACCTCTCCCCCCCCCCTCTCCCCTCCCCCCCCCCCACCGGTTTCACCTCCCCTCCCCTGTCACGATACCAGGGGATTTCCACCGGTTTCACCTTCGCAGTGAACCATATAACCATATAACAATTACAGCACGGAAACAGGCCATCTCGGCCCTACAAGTCCGTGCCGAACAACTTTTTTTCCCTTAGTCCTACCTGGCTGCACTCATACCATAACCCTCCATTCCCTTCTCATCCATATGCCTATCCAATTTATTTTTAAACGATACCAACGAACCTGCCGACACCACTTCCAATGGAAGCTCATTCCACACCGCTACCACTCTCTGAATAAAGAAGTCCCCCCACATGTTACCCCTAAACTTCTGTCCCTTAATTCTGAAGTCATGTCCTCTTGTTTGAATCTTCCCTTTTCTCAAAGGGAAAAGCTCGTCCACATCAACTCTGTCTATCACTCTCATCATTTTAAAGACCTCTATCAAGTCCCCCCTTAACCTTCTGCGCTCCAGAGAATAAAGACCTAACTTATTCAACCTATCTCTGTAACTTAGTTGTTGAAACCCAGGCAATATTCTAGTAAATCTCCTCAGTACTCTCTCTATTTTGTTGACATCCTTCCTATAATTGGGCGACCAAAATTGTAAACCATGCTACAGATTTGGTCTCACCAATGCCTTGTACAATTTTAACATTACATCCCAGCTTCTATACTCAATGCTCTGATTTATAAAGGCTAGCATACCAAAAGCTTTCTTTACCACCCTATCTATATGAGATTCCACCTTCAAGGAACTATGCACGGTTATTCCCAAATCCCTCTGTTCAACTGTATTTTTCAATTCCCTACCATTTACCATGTATGTCCTATTTTGATTTGTCCTGCCAAGGTGTAGCACCTCACATTTATCAGCATTAAACTCCATCTGCCATCTTTCAGCCCATTTTTCCAAATGGCCTAAATCACTCTGTAGACTTTGGAAATCCTCTTCATTATCCACAACACCCCCCCTATCTTGGTATCATCTGCATACTTACTAATCCAATTTACCACCCCTTCATCCAGATCATTGATGTACATGACAAACAACAAAGGACCCAACACAGATCCCTGAGGCACCCCACTAGTCACCTGCCTCCAACCCGACAAACAGCCATCCACCATTACCCTCTGGCTTCTCCCATTCAGCCACTGTTGAATCCATCTTGCTATTCCGGCATTTATACCCAACAGTTTAACCTTCTTAACCAACCTTCCATGAGGAATCTTGTCAGAGGCCTTATAGACAACATCCACTGCTCTACCCTCGTCAATTTCCCTAGTAACCTCTTCAAAAAATTCAAGAAGATTAGTCAAACATGACCTTCCAGGCACAAATCCATGTTGACTGTTCCTAATCAGACCCTGTTTATCCAGATGCTTATATATATTATCTCTAAGTATCTTTTCCATTAATTTGCCCACCACTGAATTCAAACTAACAGGTCCATAATTGCTAGGTTTACTCTTAGAACCCTTTTTAAACAATGGAACAACATGCACAGTACGCCAATCCTCGGGGACTATTCCCGTTTCTAATGACATTTGAAATATTTCTGTCATAGCCCCGGCTATTTCTACACTAACTTCCCTCAATGTCCTAGGGAATATCCTGTCAGGACCTGGAGACTTATCCACTTTTATATTTTTCAAAAGTGTCAGTACTTCTTTTACTTTGAAACTCATAGTATCCATAGCTGCTCTACTCATTTCCCTTACCTCACATAATTCAATATCCTTCTCCTTGATGAATACCGAAGAAAATAAATTGTTCAATATCTCCCCCATCTCTTTTGGCTCTGCAGATAGCTTCCCACTCTGTCTCTCCAATGGACCAATTTTATCCCTCGTTATCCTTTTGCTATTAATATAGCTGTAGAAACTCTTTGGATTTACTTTCACCTTACTTGCCAAAGCAACCTCATATCTTCTTTTAGCTTTTCGAATTTCTTTCTTAAGATTCTTTTTACATTCCTTATACTCCTCAAGCACATCATTTACTTCATGCTGCCTATAATTATTGTAGATCTCCCTGTTTTTCCGAACAAGATGTCCAATTTCTCTTGAAAACCAGGGTTCTTTCCAATTTTTACTGTTTCCTTTCAACCGAACAGGAACATAAAGATTCTGTACTCTTAAAATTTCCCCTTTAAATGTCCTCCATTTCTCTTCTACATCTTTCCCATGCAACAAAATGTCCCAGTTCACTCCTTTTAAATCATCTCGCATCTCGTCAAAGTTAGCCTTTCTCCAATCAAAAATCTCAACCCTAGGTCCAGTTCTGACCTTCTCCATAATTATATTGGAACTAATGGCATTGTGATCACTGGACCCGAAGTGCTCCCCAACGCATACCTCCGCCACCTCTCCCGTCTCATTTCCTAACAGGAGGTCCAGCACTGCCCCTCCTCTAGTAGGTACCTCTATGTATTGCTGCAAAAAACTATCCTGCACACATTTTACAAACTCCAAACCATCCAGCCCATTTACAGAATGTGTTTCCCAGTCTATGTGTGGAAAGTTGAAATCTCCCACAATCACCACCTTGTGCTTACTACTAATATCTGCTATCTCCTTACATATTTGCTCTTCGAATTCTCGTTCCCCACTCGGCGGTCTATAATACACCCCCATAAGTCTTGCTACACCTTTCCCACTTCTCAGTTCCACCCAAATAGCCTCCCTAGACGAGTCCTCCAATCTATCCCGCCAGGGCACTGCTGTAATACCTTCCCTGACTAGCAATGCAACACCTCCACCTCTTGCCCCTCCAATGCTATCACACCTGAAGCTACGAAATCCTGGAATATTTAGTTTCCAATCACAGCCCTCCTGCAACCATGTTTCACTGATCGCCACAACATCATACTTCCAGATGTCTATCCAGACTCTAAACGCATCCACTTTCTTACAATGCTCCTAGCATTAAAATATGCACATTTAAGAAACCCCCCGTCTCTTCTTCTCTGTTTATTTCCTTTTTTTTCTTTCTCCTCTTGTGTCCGAGTGCTTCCCTTTTCTGCTTCCTGTCTCCCATTCTGTCTACTAGCTTTCTCTATTTGAGTCCCTCGCCCCAACCATTCTAGTTTAAAGTCTCCCCAGTTGCCTTCGCAAATTTCCCCGCCAGGATATTGGTCCCCCTCGGATTCAAGTGCAACCCATCCTTTCTGTACATGTCCCACCTTCCCCAAAAGAAGTCCCAATGATCCAGAAACTTGAATCCCTGCCCTCTGCATCAGTCTTTCAGCCACGCATTTATCCTCCAACTCGCTCCATTCCTACTCTCACTGTCGCGTGGTACAGGCAGTAATTCTGAGATTGTTACGTTTTTGGTCCTTTTCCTTAACTCTCCTCCCAACTCCCTAAATCCTCCCTTCAGGACCTCTTCCCTTTTTTTGCCTATGTAATTTGTACCTATATTTACCACGACCTCAGGCTCCTCTCCCTCTGGATAACCCCGCCGCCGCTGCTGCCGCCTAAAGGCAGCGCGCACCCCTTCTATTCAGTCAGCAGTGGACTGAATGCAGAAGATGGACACCATATTTTGGAGTAACTTAGCGGGACAGGCAGCATCTCCGGAGAAAAGGAATGTGTCCATTCCCGTGAGATGCTGCCTGTCCGTTTAGTTACTCCAGCAATTTGTGACTAACTTCGGTTTAAACCAGCATGGTAGACAATAGACAATAATTGCAAGAGTATGCCATTCGACCCTTCGAACCTGCACCGCCATTCGCTGTGATCGTGGCTGATCATCCACAATCAGTACCCTGTCCCTGCCTTCTCCCCATATCCCTTGACTTTACTATCTTTAAGTGCTCTTTCTAACTCTCTCTTGAAAGCATCCAGATAATTGGTCTTCACTGCCTTCTGAGGCAGAGAATTCCAGATTCACAACTCTCTGGGTGAAAATGTCTTTCCTCATCTCCGTTCAAAATGGCCTACCCCTTATTCTTGAACTGTGGCCCTTGGTTCTGGACTCCCCCATCATCCGGAACATGTTTCCTGTCTCCAGCTTGTCCAACATATGACAGCCCCGCCATTCGAGGAATAAACGTCGTGAACCTACGCTGCACTCCATCGATAGCACGAATGTCCTTCCTCAAGTTAGGGGACCAAAACTTCACACAATGTCCAGGTGTGGTCTCACTAGGGCCCTGTACTGCAGAGTTACCTCGTTGCTCCTATACTCCACTACTCTTGTTATGACGGCCACCATGCTGTTAGCTTTCTTCACTGCCTGATGTACCTGCATGCTTACATTGACTGATGAACAAGAAGAGCCCCCCCCCCCCCCCTATCTCGCTGGACTTTCCAGTGTCGAAACTTGACAGCATTCAGGAAATAATCTGCCTTCCCGTTCTTGCCACCGAAGTGGATAACCTCACATTTATCCACATTAAACTGCTTATGCCATGCATCGTCCCACTCACCCAACAGAGAGAATGAGATGGGGCAGAGGGGCAACGGGACCTTTGTGATCAGAGCTCCCTTTCCCTGCCCTGCTCTCGAGAGAATCAGTCTTTATTCGGCGAGGGGAGATGAGCAGTCTCTCTCCCGTGCCCTTACCCCACACAGACTGACCAGTTAAGCCCCGCGATGCTCCCACATTCACAGCGATGACCACGGGTCACTGGTCACACGACTGTCCTCAACCACCCCCTCTGTCCAGTGCTCTGGCACGGCCACTCCTTCTGAACAGTGCACTGGCACAGGGATGGTACTTTAATGGTCACCTGTACCGAGGTACAGGAACATTCATTTTGGATTGAATTTCAGAACAAGTATTACTATACATATGCACTGATATACATATTAGAAAAGCATTGTCGATATAGTGTTGGTGTACAGCAGTAGTACAGTGAGACAGAATACAAAGTTGCCAGTTTGGCGGCATGTTCAAGTACCAGTTGTTGTAAGTGCAGGGATCTTGATCTGACCGTGAAGGCCCGTTTTCCTGGCGGCGTTGCATGGTCGGCCTGGCCAAGCTGCTCCACCGCGTCAGGTCCACGCGCTCGGCCTCCTCGAGAGGCGCCAGGTCCAGCCGAGCCCCAGGCAGCTGCAGAGCCCCCAGCGGCCCACTCGACCGTCGAGGCCGTGCACTCCGTCCCGTAGCCGGTCAGCTCACCGGCCCTCCAGCTGGGATCCCGTGGGTCCTCGATACGTGGCGGGCGAACCAGGTCTTCCCGGCTGGTCCTCGGTTATCCCCCTGCTGAAGAAAGGCGAGAGAGAGAAAACAGGGAATTATAGACCAGTTAGCCTGACATTGGTGGTGGGAAGATGCTGGAGTCAATTATAAAAGATGAAATAGCGGCACATCTGGATAGCAGTAACCGGATCGGTCCTAGTCAGCATGGATTTACGAAGGGGAAATCATGCTTGGCTAAACTTCTGGAATTTCCTGAGGATGTAATTAGGAAAACGGACAAGGGAGATCTTGTGCATGTAGTGTATCTGGACTTTCAGAACGCCTTTGAAACACATAAGATATTAGTGGGCAAAATTAGAGCCCATGGCATTGGAGGTAGAGTGCTGACATGGATAGACCATTGATTTGCAGACACGAACCAGAAAGTAGGGATTAACGGGTCTCTTTCAGATTGGCAGGCAGTGACTAGTGGATACATCACGACTCGGTGCTGGGACCGCAGATACTTACAATATACATTCGGGAATTCGACGAAGGGATTCAAAGTAACAATTACGAAGTTTGCAGATGACGCAAAGCTGGGTGGCGGTGTGAACTGTGAGGAGGATGCTATGAGGATGCAGGGTGACTAAGACAGGTTGGGTGAGTGGGAAGATGCATGGCATCAGCAGTGTGGATACATGTGAGATTATGTGAGGCCGTCATAACAAGCGCAGTTTAGTATAGTAGCAAAGAGGTCATTCTGCAGTTGTACAGGGCACTAGTGAGACCACACCTGGATATTGTGTGCAATTTTGGTCCCCTAATTTGAGGAAGGACATTCGTGCTATCGAGGGAGTGCAGCGTAGGTTCACGCGTTTACTCCAGGGATGGCGGGGTTGTCATATGTTGAAAGAATGGAGCGAGTGGGCTGGAGTTTAGAAGGGTGAGAGGGAATCTCATTGAAACATAAAACATTATTTAGGGATTGGACACGCTAGAGGCAGGAATAATGTTCCCGGTGTTGGGGGATTGCAGAACCAAGGGCCACAGTTCAAGAACCAAGGGCCACAGTTCAAGAATAAGGGGTAGGCCATTTTGAACGGAGATGAGGAAAAACATTTTGACCCAGTGAGTTGTGAATCTGTGGAATTCTCAGCCTCAGAAGGCAATGAAGACCAATTCTCTGGATGCTTTCAAGAGCGAGTTAGAAAGCGCTCTAAACGATAGTGGAGTCAAGGGATATTGGGAGAAGGCAGGAACGGGGTGCTGATTGTGGATTATCAGCCATGATCACAGTGAATAGCGGTGCAGGCTCGGGGCCGAATGGCCTACTATTGCAGCTATTGTCAATTCTCTAAGTGGCTGTTTTAAACCGACGTAGACACAGAACGCTGGAGTAACTCAACGGACAGGATGCATCTCACGGGAATGGACCAATTCCTTTTCTACAGAGAAGTTGCCTGTCCCGCTAAGTTACTCCAGTATATGGTGTCCATGTTATGCATTCAGTCCACTGCTGAGTGAATAGAAGGGGTGCGCGCTGCCTTTTGGCGGCAGCAGCGGCGGTGATATCCAGAGACAGAAACTCAACCTGTACAGCCCCGCACTACCCAACAACTGCTGACTCGCAACCGCGCTCTGCTCCCATTGGCCAGTGCCACGGCTGGCAGCCCCGCCCCGCTATAGCTTCGCAGCAAAGATGAAACCGGTGGAAATCCGCTTGTAGCGTGGGGGAGGGGAGGGGGAGGGAAGATGGGGAAGGGGAGGAGGGGGAGGGGAGGGAGAGGGGAGGGGGGGGGAGGGGAGAGGGGGGAGGGGGAGGGGGTAGGGAGAGAGAGGAGGGGAGGGGGGGAGAGGAGGAGGGAGGGGGGTGGGAGGGGGAGAGGAGAGGGAGAGAGGTGGAAGGGAGAAGGGGAGACAATAGACAATAGGTGCAGGAATAGGCCATTCGGCCCTTCGAGCTAGTACCGCCATCCAATGTGATCATGGCTGATCATCTCCAATCAATACTCTGTCCCTGCCTCCTCCCCGTATACCCTGACTCCGCTATCTTTAAGAGCCCTATATAGCTCTCTCTTGAAAGTATCCAGAGAACCAGCCTCCACCGCCCTCTGAGGCAGAGAATTCAACACTCACAACTCTCTGTGTGAAAAAAGCGTTTCATCGTCTCCGTTCTGGACTCCCTCAACATCTGGAACATGTTTCCTGCCTCTAGAGTGTCCAAACCGTTCATAATCATCTATCTATCTATCTATCTATCTATCTATCTATCTATCTATCTATCTATCTATCTATCTATCTATCTATCTATCTATCTATCTATCTATCTATCTATCTATCTATCTATCTATCTATCTATCTATCTATCTATCTATCTATCTATCTATCTATCTATCTATCTATCTATCTATCTATCTATATGTCTGTCTGTGTCTGTCTGTTTGTCTGTCTGTCTGTCTGTCTGTCTGTCTGTCTGTCTGTCTGTCTCTGTCTGTCTGTCTGTCTGTCTGTCTGTCTGTATCTATCTATCTATCTATCTATCTATCTATCTATCTATCTATCTATCTATCTATCTATCTATCTATCTATCTATCTATCTATCTATCTATCTATCTATCTATCTATCTATCTATCTATCTATCTATCTATCTATCTATAAAACTCTGGGGCTATCCGTCCGGCTGCCGTCCGGATCCCTTTCTGCCTTTTGATTCGTGCCCGATACTCGCAGATGTCCAATCGGAATGGCCGATGCTCGCAGATGTCCAATCGGAATGGATCCATTTGCATGTACGGCTGCCGGCTGCATTTCTTCCTTTGATTCATTGCCACGCCCAATCCAGACGCTCAATCTCCGAGATCTTTTCCATTTCGGTAGAGATTTCGCTTTTCTTTCTAAGTATCCGCTCCTCATTACATTTCGTCGTGCTGAAGTACACGTTTTTAATCAAATCCTTCTCCCCCCCCCCCCCCCCCCCCCCCCCCAGTATTTCAAAAATAAACTGGCTTCCCTATTTACATGTCAGCTTCCAACACACTTCGAAACAAAGTTGCACGACAGGAACACTCTGAACTTTTCACTGCTGCAGCAGGCAGGGGAGGTGCCATTGGAATCTGAACTTTTCACTGCTGCAGCAGGCAGGGTAGGTGCCATTGGATTTTTTTTTAAATCCACTGCTGAGGGAGGCAGGGCAGTGCTGGAATCTTACTTTTGAGAACGGCTTCAGTTCCATTGGAGGAGACGGGTGCATGGTGGAATATTGGGTTGGGGGATCACACCATTGGGGGAGCAGACCCAACGGGTCTGCACTTGGTCTAGTTAATATATAAAACTCTCGTGCCATCCGACCGACTGCCGTCCGGCGCCCTTCCTGCCTTTCGATTCGTTCCCGCCGTGCGATGTCACAATGCCCGATGCTCGCAGACGTCCAATCGCGATGCCCGACGCTCGCAGACGTCCAATCGGAATGGATCCATTTACATGTACGGCTTCCGGCCGCATTTCTTCCTTTGATTCCCTGCAACTCCGAAACCAGACGCAGAATCGCCGACATCTTTTCCATTTCGGTAGAGATTTCACTTTTCTTTCTAAGTATCCGCTCCTCATTACATTTCGTCGTGTTTAAGTACACGTTTTTAATCAAATCCATCACCCCCCCTCAACTCCCCCCCCCCCCCCCCCATATTTCAAAAATAAACTGGCTTCACACCCATAGAATCAGCACCAGCCCCAACCCCTGGTGAACGTTCCATCGTGTGATGTCACAATGCCCAATGTTCACATATGTCCAATCGGAACTTAAGAGTGAGTTAGATGTGGCCCCTTGTGGCTAAAGGGAGCAGGGGGTATGGAGAGAAGGCAGGTACAGGATACTGAGTTGGATGATCATCCACGATCATATTGAATGGTGGTGCAGGCTCAAAGGGCCGAATGGCCTACTCCTTCCACTTAATTTCTATGTTTGTCTATGTTTCCCTCTCCTCATCCCTCCTCTCCCTCTCCCACCCACCCATCTCTCCCCCCCCCCCCCTCCCTCTCTACCCCACCCGCCTTCCCTCTCTCTCCCCCCGCCCCCTCCCCCCCCTACCCCTCTGTCCCTCTTCCACCACTCCCCCTACCCCTCCCTCCCCACTCACTCCCCCACTTCTCTCCCCTTCTCTCCCTCCTCCCCCTTCCTCTCCTCAACCGCTCTCCCTCTCCCATCCCTCTCTCCCCCCACCCTCTTCCCTCTCTCCCCCCGCCCCCTTCCCCCTAACCCTCTGCCCGACTTCCATCACTCCCCCTACCCCTCTCCTCCTCCATACCCACTCTTCCACTTCTCTCCCCCCACCCCTCCACTCTCCCTCCTCACTCTTTCCCCTCTCCCCCCCCTCCCCTCTCCCCTCCCTCCCTCCCCTCCCTCCCTCCCTCCCTCCTCTTCCCCTCCCTCCCCACCCCCCCCCCCCCACATCTCTCTCCCCCATTGCCCTCTCTCACCCCCTACCCCGCTCTCCTTTCTCTCCCAAATCTGTCCCGTTTCCTCATCCTCCTCTCCCCTCCCTCCCCTCTTCTCACCCCCTCCCCCCCCCTGTTTGTTTGGGGGGTTGCTTAATGTGAGTGTGATGCCACAGCCCCCCACTCCCTCCCAATATTTCAAAAAATACTGGCATCTCACCCATAGAATCAGCCCCAGCCCCTGGTGAACGTTCCATTGTGTGATGTCACAATGCCCAATGCTCAAAGACATTGTTGCCATAGAGGGAGTACAGAGAAGGTTCAACAGACTGACTCTTGGGATGTCAGGACTTTCATGTGAAGAAAGACTGGATAGACTCGGCTTGTACTCGCTAGATTTTAGAAGATTGACGGGGTATCTTATAGAAACTTACACGATTCTTAAGGGGTTGGACAGGCTAGATGCAGGGAAATTGTTCCAGATGTTGGGGACGTCCAGAACAAGGGGTCACAGTTTAAGGATAAGGGGTAAATCTTTTAGGACCGAGATGAGAAAAACGTTTTTCACACAGAGAGTGGTGAATCTCTGGAATTCTCTGCCACAGAAGGAAGTTGAGGCCAGTTCATTGGCTATATTTAAGAGGGAGTTAGATCTGGCCCTTGTGGCTAAAGGGATCAGGGGGTATGGAGAGAAGACAGGTACATGATACCGAGTTGGATGATCAGCCATGATCACATTGAATGGTGGTGCAGGCTCGTAGGGCCAAATGGCCTACTACTGCACTTAATTTCTATGTTTCCCTCTCCTCAACCCTTTCCCTCTCCCACTCATCCCTCTCTCCCCCCCCCCCCCCCCCCTCTCTACCCCACCCCCCTACCCTCTCTCCCCCCCCCCTTCCCCCATACCGCCATGTCCCTCTTCCACCACTCCCCCTACCCCTCTGTCCCAACTCTTCCACTTATCTCCCTTTACCCCACCCCTCTTCCTCCTCCACCCCTCTCTCTTCCCTTCCCATCCCCCCCTCTCTCGCCTACCCCTCTGTTCCTCTTCCACACCACTCCCCGTCCCTCTTACACCCCACTCCCGCTACCCCTCTACCCCCTCTCCCTCCCTCCCTCCCCACTCCTATCCCTCTCCTCATCCCTCCCCCCCCCCCCTTCCCTCCTTTAGTCCAGCCCCTCCCCACCCCCCCCCCTCTCTCTCTACCCCACCCCCTTCCCTCTTTCCCCCCGCCCCCCCCCTTCTCTCCCTACCCCTCTGTCCCTCTTCCATCACTCCCCTACCCCTCTCCTCCACCCTCCCCACTCCTCCTCTTCTCTCCCCCTCTTCCCCCTCCTCTCTCCCCACTCTTTCCCCTCTCTCCCCCCCACCCCTCTCCCCCTCCATGTCAAAGACTAGAGGCATATCTTTAGGTTGAGAGCAGTAATGTTTAAAGAAGATGGGCAGGGCAAGTTATTTTGTATAGAGTGGTGGGTGTCTGGAATGTGCTACCAGGTGTAGTGGTTGAGGCAGACGTGATTGCGGCGTTTAAGAGGTTTTTAAATAGGCACATGGTTATGCGGGGAATGGAGGGACATGGATCACATGCAGGCAGAGGTGATGATTTTAACTTGGTGTCATGTTTGACATAGAAATTGTAGGCCGAAAGGGGTTTTCCTGTGCTGTCCTGTCCTAAATTGTTAAACAGTAAATGGCTATTCTATTGTAAAAAAAAAAGTATGACTTTTCTGTAAAAAAAATAGCATAGAATTGACATTGACATTGACATTGCTTTGATCGCCGGCTGCGGGAGCTTCGTTCGCCCCGACTGCGGATGGTTCGACTGCCCCGGCCGTGGGAGAATAAAGAGTGAAGAAGTTTAGACTTTATTGCCTTCCATCACAGTGGGGAACGTGGGGAATCCGCTGTGGTGGATGTTTATGTTAACTTTTATGTAGTTGTGTGTCTTGTTGCTTTTTCTAGTATGACTGTATGGTAAATCTAGTTTCACTGTACCTTAATTGATACATGTTACAATAAAATACCTTTGCACCTTTGAACACAGCAGTCACGGTGGCGCAATGGCTGTCACGGTAGAGTTGCTGCCTTACAGCGAATGCAGCGCCGGAGACCAGGGTTGGATCCCGACTACGGGTGCTGTCTGTACGAAGTTTGTTCGTTCTCACCGTGACCTGCATGGGTTTTCTTCGATATCTTCGTTTTCCTCCAACATTTCAAAGACGTACAGGTGTGTAGATTAATTGGCTTGGTAAATGTAAAAAGTGTCCCTAGTTGGTGTAGGATTGTGCTAATGTGCAGGGATCACTAGTCGACGCGGACCCGGTGGGCTGAAGTGCTGGTTTCCGAGCTGTATCTCTAAACTAAGAAAAAGCTCAACTTTTAACTCAAGTCTCCACCATCACTTAATTTCAATACTTTTCTTTCAATTCTCTTATAATCCTTCCAATAATTAACATGCAGTTATTGATCTATCCACTGTAAGAAACATCACACATTCCTGGAGCACAACACATCATTACTTAATTACTTAATTGAACAAAAATTAACTGGTTTCAATTGCGGTTGGACTTTAATCCTGTATTCAGATCTAAATTGCACCTGTGGCCCATAACAGAAGGGTTTGTCTTGAAAGAGCCGGGTCAGATCAATTGGCTTCGCCCATTGCAGATAACCACAGTGACAGGTGTTGGAACAGATAGCACACTGAGTTGCCTATGACAACATCATAAAAGGATTAGAGAAACACCCACACGTGATTACAAACTGAGTCCAATGTTCAGATCCTTCCTGTCCAGTCCTCCTCCATTGCCAGACTGAAGCTACGTGCAAACTAGTAGAACAGCACCTCGTGTGCCATTTGGGTAGCTTACAACTCAACTGTTTGAATATTGAATTCTCCAATTTCAAATAATACTCTCCCTGCCCCATCCCTCTTTCCCTCTGTTCCACACCTGCAGCCTGGTGGCGCAGTGGTAGAGTTGCTGCCTTACCCGTGTCTTATCAGTGACCCGTGTTCAAACTACATTAAACATTTTGACTTTGAATCTGAAGGGTCACAAAACGAAATGTCACATTCCCTTTTTTTCCAGAGATGCTGCCTGACCCGCTGTGTTTTTCCAGCATTTTGTGTCTATCTTCGCTGTTCATTATATATTTTACAGCTTGTCAATGTTAAATATTTTGACTTTGAATCTGATGAAAGGCCTCAAACCGAAATGTCACATATTCCTTTGAATGTGTCTATGGGTATAATTGTTCAGACTAATCTCATATTGTAATCAATGCGGGGATTTGAACCGTAGTTGCACACTCTCAGCACTCTGCCCTGCAGTCAACGTTAAATGGCCCATGTCTGTTATTGTGTTTAAAATGCTGCCCTTTTTTAACTGTGTTGGGTGTCTGTAAATTCCACATAGGCTGATGTAATGCACAGACTCTGTTTGTCTTACTCAATCAGGCTTTTGGAATCCTCCCACACAAACGTTCCACATACAGAAATATTTCTTTCACTTTGTCTGGTGCGTGCCAGAATTCTGGGACGAACAACTGGGATGAATAACTCTATTCAACCCAGTTGTTCATCCCAGTTCAAAATAATGGTCTCAATCACACAATCCCTGCATTGTGAAGTGGACCGAGAGATCGTGCTACTTACTTAAAGATGCAACTTGGTCTAAACTGAGTGAAATGGATGCATGTACCAGCGACATTGCGATGAGCCAGAGAGATTGACGATGGACTGTTGGAATCAGCAAACCTTACTGACTTACTGACTTGCTTTATTTACTCCACAGGCCAGACAGTGGCGCAGCAGTAGAGCTACTGCCTCACAGCACCAGAGACCCAGGTTCGATCCTGACCAGGGGTGCTGTCTGTACGGAGTTTGTATGTTCTCCCCGTGACCTGTGTGGGTTTTCTCTGAGATCTTCGGTTTCCCCCCACACACTCCAAAGATGTACAAGTTTGTAGGTTAATTAGCTTGGCATTAATGTAAAATTGTCCCTAGTGTGTGTAGGGTAGTGTTAATGTGTAGGGATCGTTGGTCGGCGAAGTCTCAGTGGGCCGAAGAGCCTGTTTCCACTCTGTGTCTTTAAACTAAAGTAAACTAAACTAAACTCCAGCCCACTCACCAAGCACAGGCTGCTATCCCCAAAAAGCAGCCGTGAGATTCTACATCCATCCCTCTGCGCATCACTTTGAAATGTTTTGGAAGATTCCCATTCCCAAACGTTCCATATTTAGCACACATGTCTCTTACTCAATGTGCCTGGGAACATACCAAGTTCCTAAATCATTGCGAACTGCATTTTGTCAAGTTTATGTTTCACTCAAAACAGATTGTGTAATAATAAGCTAAAGTACTGTGCTGCATTTAGTAAAATAAATATTAATATTACTGTTTGTCAATATTTAAAGCATACGATAATCCTGCAGTAAATCACTCAGCCTGACAAGGGAATCCAATTACATCACTATTCAGTACAACACACAGTAAAGTGTACAATGGCAAACAACAATAAATAAGCATTCATTTGTGTACATTGTAAAAACAACACTCAAGTGTAAAAATGCAGTTACATAGTTCAGAGTTCAAATGACGATAAATCACTTCATGTGTTAGACTGTCTAATACACACTGCAGATGGTGTGTTCCCTTGCATTCCCATCCTTCGCATTACACAGACCATTCTGTTGTAAGACTGGGGAGAGAAAATCCCAAAATTACAACCTCACGCCAAAAAGTTAATGTTAATAAGTTATAGGAGCAGAATTGGGACATTCGGCCCATCAAGTCTACTCTGCCATTCAATCATATATTTCCCTCTCAACCCCATTCTCCTGCCATCCCCATAACCCCTGACACCCTGGAGGCATTGGTTGGCAGGAACTGTGTATATTTTTTAAACTGATAGAGTGGATGTGGAGAGGAGGTTTCCAGAAGTGGGAGAGTCTAGGACCTGAGGGCGCAGCCTCAAAATTAAAGAACCTACCTTTAGAATGGAGATGAGGAATAATTTATTTAGCTAGTAAGTGGTGAATTTGTGGAATTCATTGCCACAGATGCCAGTGAAAACAAGTCATTGGGTATTTGGAGTGGATATTGATAGATTCTCAATTAGTAAGGGTTTCAAAGGTCACAGGGAGAAGCCAGAAGAATGGGGTCGATAGGGAAAGTTGGATCGGACATAATCGAATGGCGCCATGAGATGGCGGAGTGACCTCGATGGGTTTAATGGCCTCATTCTGCTCCTCGGGCTTATGAACTGCACTGATCAGAATGCTGCAGACTTGGGCTGGGGAGGTTTGGACGAGGTGTGCAAGTGAAAAGATTGAACAGAGGTGGAGGTACGAATTGGCTGGTGACAAAAAGGGTGGCCCAGTGGCACATCGGTAAAGTTGCTGCCTTAGAGTATCAGAGACTGGGGATCGATTCTGACTATGAGTGCTTGTCTGTACGGAGTCTATACTTTCTCCCTATGACCTGCATTGGGTTTTTCCCGAGATCTCCGGATTCCTCCCACACTCCAAAGACGTACTGATTGTAGGTTAAGTAACTTGGTATAATTAGAAATTTTCCCTAGTGTATGTAAAGGAAACAGCCCAATGTTAGCTGTTTGTTGGGTGAAAACTAGAAGCTGGTGCGACTTGGGTGGGGGTGGGATAAAGAAAGAGGGAATGCCGTGGTTACTTGAAGCTAGAGAAATCAATATCTTTACCACTGGGCTGTAAGCGTTACTTTTTAGCGTATCGTTCATTCATTGTTCTTTATCTCTCTACATCATCGTCTATATCTCTCGTTTCCCTTTTCCCTAACTAGTCTGAAGAAGGGTCTCGACCTGAAACGTCGCCCATTCCTTCGCTTCATAGGTGCTGCCTGTCTTACTGAGTTACTCTAGCTTTTTGTGGCCACAGAGAGATAGAGACAGATACGGTTTGATGTACTGATTCTGAGAACTGGTGAGTCGAGGACAGTTCGCATCACTTGCACTATTTCTTTCCCATGAACCACTGATTGGCAACACCAATTTAACACCAGATTATTTTGCCACAAGTGACACATGACCTTGGCCACAGCACTGCTGGTTATTGGTCTCCAATAACCTTCTGGTGAAAAGATCCATCATTGTAGATAAAAGGGAATTGTGCTCCATTCATCAGGAACACTAACAAAGAAGACTATTTGTGTGACTGTTGTATGAAGAAAGTGGAAACCTGCCAAGCAGATTATAATTCCTGGAGAGTTACAACAAAAAAGGAGGCTTTGCATTCACCACTTTAAATATAATTAACTATTTTAATACTGCGGTGCAACTGGTGGAACTGCAGCCTCACATCGCCAGAGACCACGGTTCGATCCTGACATCAGCTGCCAGAGTAGAGTTTTCCTCTGGGTGCTCTAGTTTCATCCCACATCCCAAAGGCGTATGTGTTTGTATGTTAATTGTTCTCTATAAATTGTCCCTAATGTGTAGGGAGTGGAATCAATGTAGACCCAGATAGTTCTATTCCATAGAAGCAGATAGTTCTATTATATAGAAAAGTAGATAGTTATATTGTAGAGTATTCCATTTTACCCAAACCATTTTTAACACAGACCGGAAGAAGTTGATCCGCTCTTTAGACTGTTTTCTGAATGATTTGGCATTGTTAAACATTGGCAAATTATTCACGGACACATACGTGATCCTGTATCCATCCAACTCATGGGCTGGCGCTGGGATGTCAGTGAAGTCTCTGTTTGTTTCATATAGTTTTGTGGAATCTTTCACATCCATCTCGTAGAGAGAGGGCTGCAGTTTAATATCTCACTGAGGCTCAACACCTCTGTTCCACACCAGTAAAATATATGTGCCGGAGAGTGGAGATTGAGGCCAACACTGAGTGGCGAGATCCATCTGACACCATATTGTTACGAGGAAATATTGCACGTTAATGATACAAATGAAGGATTGTATCGGTGCAATTCGGTCTCATTATGGAATGCTCTGGACTGAAGGAGTCTACAGAGAGTGATAGTCATTATGGAACAAAGAGCAGTTTAGCAGCAGGGTGGGTGGCGATAGACAAATGACAGCGATTAAAGCAGCAAATACCCGGGTTCAAACCGGACTACGGGTGCTTGTCTGCAGAGAGTTTGTACGTTCTCCACGCGACCTGCGTGGGGTTTCTCTGAATTGTTCTTATTCCTCCCACACTCCAAAGATGTACAGGTTTGTAAGTTAATTGGCTTGGTATAAATGCACACCATGTAAAATTTCCCCTAGTGTGTGTAGGGGGGTGTTAGTGTGCAGGGTTCACTGGTCGGAGCGGATTTTGTGGGCCGAATGGCCTATTTCCATGCTGGATCTCTAAAGTAAACTAAACTAAACAGTGGAACCAGCTCTTTGGACCACAATGCCATTGATCCATAACCCTCTATTCCATGCACTTCCATGTGCCTATCTAAAAGCCTCTTATGCACCACTATCGTATCTAAACTAAACGATGGATGGATTCAACAGTGGCTGAATTGGAGATGCCATAGAGTAATGGTGGATGGCTGTTTGTCAGTTTGGAGGCCGATGACTAGTGGGGTGCCACAGGGATCTGTGTTGTGTCCACTGTTGTTTGTCATGTACATCAATGATCTGGTTGATGGTGTGGTAAATTGGATTAGTAAGTAAGCAGTTGATACTAAGATAGGTGGTGTTGTGGATAATGAAGTTGATTTTCAAAGTCTACGGAGAGATTTAGGCCATTTGGAAGAGTGGGCTGAAAGATGGCATATGGAGTGTAATGCTGATAAGTGTGAGGTGCTACATCTTGGCAGGACAAATCAAAATAAGACGTACATGGTAAATGGTAGCGAATTGAGGAATGCAGTTGAACAGAGGGATCTAGGATTAACTGTGCATAGTTCCCTGAAGGTGGAATGTCATGTCAATAGGGTGGTAAAGAAGGCTTTTGGTGTGCTGGCCTTTATAAATGAGAGCATTGAGTATAGAAGTTGGGATGTAATGTTAAAATTGTACAAGGCATTGGTAAGGCCAATTCTGGAGTATGGTGTACAATTGTGGCCGCCGAATTATAGGAAGGATGTCAACAAAATAGAGATAGTACAGAGGAGCTTTACTAGAATGTTGCCTGGGTTTCAGCAACTAAGTAACAGAGAAAGGTTGAACAAGTTAGGTCTTTATTCTTTGGAGCGCAGAAGGTTAAGGGGGGACTTGATAGAGGTCTTTAAAATGATGAGAGGGATAGACAGAGTTGACGTGGATAAGCTTTTCCCATTGAGAGTAGGGAAGATTCAAACAGGAGGACATGACGAGATTTAAGGAACAGAAGTTTAGGGGTAATACGAGGGGGGACTTCTTTACTCAGAGTAGTAGCTGTGTGGAATGAGCTTCCAGTGGAAATGGTGGAGGCATGTTCGATTTTATCATTTAAAAATAAATTGGATAGGTATATGGATGGGAACGGAATGGACGGTTATGGTCTGAGTGCAGGTAGATGGAACTAGGGGAAAATAAGTGTTCGGCACAAACATGAAAGGTCAAGACAGCCTGTTTCTGTGCTGTAATTGTTATATGGTCATATGGTATCTGCCTCCACCACCACCGCAGGCAATGCGTTCCCGGCCCCCACTACCCTTTGTGTAAAAATAAAATTGCCGCGCACATCTCCATTAAACCTTTTCTGCACCCTCTCCAAAGCAGCCACATCCTTCCTGTAATGCGGCAGCCAAACCTGCACACAATATTCCAAAAGAGCCCTAACCAGAGTCGAAGACGGCTGCAACATGACATCCTGATTCTTATACACAGTGCCCTATCAATCTGTTTTAATGAATACACTGAATGACTGAGCTATTTTATCGATTAAATTCTGAAGATAAACTCGCCCTGGCCGATAAAATGTTTTCATCTTTTGTCTCCTTGCTATGAAATATGACCCCTGATTCTAGATACCCCAGCTAGAAGATACATCAGTCCTGCATCCACCCTATCCATCACTGTTAGAACTTTCTCACACCTACATTGCCACACAAGTTCAAGTTCAAATCCAAGTTCAAGTGAGTTTATTGTCATGTGTCCCTGATAGGACAATGAAATTCTTGCTTTGCTTCAGCACATAGAACATAGAAAACATAGAAACATAGAAATTAGGTGCAGGAGTAGGCCATTCGGCCCTTCGAGCCTGCACCGCCATTCAATATGATCATGGCTGATCATCCAAATCAGTATCCCGTACCTGCCTTCTCTCCATACCCCCTGATCCCCTTAGCCACAAGGGCCACATCTAACTCCCTCTTAAATATACCCAATGAACTGGCCTCAACTACCCTCTGTGGCAGAGAGTTCCAGAGATTCACCACTCTCCGTGTGAAAAAAACATAGTAGGCATTTACTACAAAACAGATCAATGTGTCCATATACCGTAATATAAATATATACACACATGAATAAATAAAATGTTGAAGTGCAAATAACAGATAATTGGTTATTAATAATCAAAGTTTTGTCCGAGCCAGGTTTAATAGCCTGATGGCTGTGGGGAAGTAGCTATTCCTGAACCTGGTTGTTGCAGTCTTCAGTCACCTTTGCATGATCGACAAACCTGGATACATTACACTTTATTCCCTTATCCCAATTATTGGTAAAGACTGTGAACAATTGAAACCCCAGCACCAATTCATGTGTGACCTCATCGGTCAGAGTTCACTGGTTGCATGGTGCTTTATTTGTCACATGTGCAACTGCAAAGTCAAATTCTTTTTGCATATTGACACATGCGGGAGACACCATGTTTTGCGATATCTCCGCCTGAAGATGGCCTGCTAATTCTGATACTCTGTTCAACAAACTCATCAGGAAGGCCGGCTCCGTCCTGGGGGTGGAGTGGGATTCATGGGAGGTGGTCTTGGAGTGGTGGATGCTCCTCAAACTGCGGAGCATCCTGGACAATACAGCTCACCCCCTCCATGACACATTGGTCAACCTGAGGAGTACCATCAGCAACAGACTGGTTCCACCAAGATGCACCACAGGAGATCCTTCTTCCCTGTGGCTATCAAACTTTACAACCCCCCCCCCCTTCTGTCATGGTGGTAGACTGAGACTGAGACTGACTCACCTTCCACCCCCTTCCCAATCTTTACACATCCCCCAATCCTTTCCACTCGTCACTTTAAATTCACGTTTCATGTATTTGTGTTTTTATGGCTGTTGGCAGATCAATTTCCCTCCTGGGATAAATAAAGTTCTATCGTATCGTATCGTATTGTATCATATCGTAACAACAGTCAACCTGTTAACCAATCTTCAATTTACGTCGGTATACTATCTACAGTAAAATGCCCTTTAATTCTGTTTAATAATTTTCTGTGTGGTATCTTAGCAAAGGCCTGTAAAACCAAAGGTACCACATCTGCCTGTACCACTTAATCTGCCTGTCGCAACCCGGTAAATGTTTCTTTTACAATTTCCTCAAGACTGATGATTGTGATGACCTTATTGCTTTAATGTAGGGGTGTAAGAAATGTTTGAATCAGCAACCTGAAAAACAGCCATGGATTCTGTGGAGAGTGTCGTGGTTGGCAGCTTTGGATCAGAGGGCAATGCGATTAGGGCTAAACTCTGTTGCGAGTTCAGTTCCCTGTGTCAGTTCTGTCTCACAAGTTCAGGTCCCTGTAGTGAGAACGGACAGAAAGATATTCTAGGCCAAATCATTCATGGAATTTTGTTATTTTGATTGGGATATGATTTTGAAATACTGAATTAAGGACTTTCTTATTGTTTTCTTAATCCGCGGATTAGTGTGTTTGGAAGATAGGCACAAAGTGCGGGAATAACTCAGCGGGTCAGGCAATATCTCGGGGGAAAATGGATGTGTGGCGTTTCGGCTCGGAGCCCTTCTTCAGACTGAAATGTCTAGTTTGAAGAAGGTTTTCAACGCAAAATGTCACCCATCCTTGTTCTCCGAAGATGTGGACTGACCCATTGACTTACTCCAGCACTTTATGTCTATCGTAAGTGTAACCCAGCATCTGCAGTTCCTTCCCACACAATTAATTTGTTTGATTTTGTTTCAGTTTCAGCAGTAAATTAATGATTCACCCTGAACAATTGGCCAACTGTATAATTGTTCATTCAGAGAATAAATTGGGAGGATCATAACATTTTAAAGCATACCTGAGAGGTATACAGTTTCATTATTTACCTTGTGGCATGCTACGATGTTAATATCCCTTTAAGTCTAAGGTTTAGGACTATTATTGTGATGTGCTGAATTGCAGGGAAAAGCTTTGTTTTGCATACTATCCAGTTAATACTATACATACAACTCAAAGTACATTAGGTAGCGCAAAGGAGAAGATACAGAGTGCAGAATATAGTTGTTAACATTAAAGGTAGACACACAATGCTGAACTCAGGCGGGCAGCATCTCTGGAGAGAAGGAATGGGTGACATTTCGGGTCGAGACCCTTCTTCAGACTGACGGAAGTGGCAAGCTTATGGAAGGACCGTTCAGAAGCGAGACGACACAGGGGAAGGAGCTGATCCTGAATTTGGGGACCCGCGCTTTCAAGCATCTGCGTCTTCCTCCTGACGGGAGCGGGGAGAAGAAGGAAAGGTCAGGATGGGACAAGTCTTTGATTACGTTGGCTGCTCTTCTGAGGCATTGCGAAGATGATTATCAAATATTACAGCAAGATCTTGATCTTGTATACAAAATCATGAGAGGAATAGATCAGGCAGATGCACAGTCTATTGCCCAGAATAGGGGAATCTAGGACCAGAGGACATAGGTTCAAGGTGGGGGGGGGGGTAACTTTTTCACACAAAGGGTGGTGGGTGTATGTACAAGCTGCCAGATGCGGTAGTTGAGGCTGCGACTATCCCAACGTTTCAATCAATCAATCAATCAATCAACCTTTATTGTCATCTTGCAAGCAACAGCTGTTACAGTGCAAAATGAAAAGACGTTTCCCAGTGAATAGCGGAGCATCGCACATGAAATTTAAACACTTCACACATAATAACACTAAAAACAATCCAGTCCCTGATGGAACAGTATAAATAGTTAAAAGCAGTTAAAAAAAAAACAAAAAAAAAACAAAAAAAAACACAATGTTAAAATTCAATAAACCAATCATAAAAAATGTCCGGGGCCGCTGATTTGAGTGGCCAGTGCCAGTATTAAAGTGTCCGTGCCAGCCGCAGAGTCAAGTCAAGTGACTGCGGGTGCAAAGTGACTGTTTAGCAGCCTCACAGCCTGTGGTAGGAAGCTATTTAGCAGCCTCGTAGTCCGGGCTTTGATGCTTCGATATCTCTTGTCTGATGGCAGGAGATCCAGGTGTGCGTGGAGGGGGTGCAGTTTGTCCTTGGCAATTCTCTGTGCTTTCTTCAGACAGCGGCTCTGGAACAGTTCTTGTACCGAGGGTAGGGAGACGCCAATGATCCTCTCTGCTCCCCTCACTACCCTCTGCAGAGCCTTCCTGTCCGAACAGTTGCAGGTGGAGTACCACGTATTTATGCAGTAGGTGAGTACAGACTCCACCGTACCCCTGTAGAAAGTCCTGAGGATGTTGGTGGGGAGTGAGGCCTGTTTTAGTTTCCTCAGGAAGTGCAGTCGCTGATGGGCCCGTTTGACGGTCCCAGTGGTGTTCCTGGACCAGGTGAGGCTGTCCGTTATTTGCACACCGAGGAACTTTATGCTCTCCACTCTCTCCACTGCAGTGCCACTAATGTTGAGCGGTGTATGCTTTGGCTGCGCCCTCCTGAAGTCGACAACCATCTCCTTAGTTTTGTCGACATTCAATTGTAGGTTATTTTTGCCGCACCAGTCCACCAGTTGTTCTACTTCCTCCCTGTACATTGTTTCGTCATCTCCACTGATGAGTCTCACCACTGTAGTGTCGTCCGCGAATTTTATGATTTTATTTTCCCTGAATCTGGCAGCACAGTCATGTGTGAGCAGTGTGAACAACAGCGGGCTGGCACACAGCCTTGAGGGGAGCCGGTGCTCAGCGTGATCGAACCTGAAGTGTTCTTGCCAACACGGACTGACTGCGGTCTCTCTGTCAGAAAGTCCAAGATCCAGTGACACAGGGTGGTATTGAGGCCCAGCAGGGTTAGTTTCTCCACAAGTCTCTGTGGGATGATGGTATTAAACGCTGAGCTGAAGTCAATGTACAGGATTCTGGCGTATGTGTTCTTGTGTTCCAGATGCGCGATTACTGTGTGCAGCGTGGTAGAGATGGCATCCTCTGTAGAGCGGTTGGGGCGATAGGCAAACTGTAGGGGGTCTAACGATGAGGGGAGGCTGGCAGTAATGTGGGGTTTCACCAGGCGTTCAAAACACTTCATTATTATTGGGGTCAGGGCGACAGGGCGGTAGTCATTTAGGCAGGCAACCACTGGTTTCTTCGCTATGGGGATTATCGTGGAAGTTTTGAGGCATGTGGGGACAATGGCCTGACTAAGGGAGATGTTAAAGATGTCTGTTAACACATCTGCTAACTCCTCAGCACATTCCTTTAGCACACGTCCTGGGATGTTGTCGGGTCCGACTGCTTTCCACGGGTTGACCTTAGACAGGATTCTCCGTGTGTCCATTGTGTCTATGGTCAGGACTGGCTGGTCGGTTTGTAGGCAGGGGCTGGCTCTCCTCTTGGGTGTGGTGTTTGCTGCATCAAAACGTGCAAAGAAGTTGTTTAGTTTATCTGGGAGAGAAGTGTCCGTGTCGGTTACCTGCTGCCTTGCCTTGTACCCCGTAAGTGTTTCGATTCCCTTCCACATCCTCCTGGTGTCTCCTGTGTCGCAGAGGTGTCCCTGGATTTTCCCCGCGAAGGCACGTTTCGCTGCCCTGATTCCTTTTCCCAGTGCAGTCCTGGTGGATCGGAGAGCGGCTGTGTTACCGGCTCTGTAGGCTGCATCACGAGCCCTCAGCAGCGAGCGCACCTCTGCTGTCATCCATGGCTTTTCGTTTCCACGTGCAGTGAAAGTTTTCATGATGGTGACATCCTCAGTGCACTTGGCAATGTAGCTGGTTACAGTCTCTGCGTACTCCTCGATGTTGATGAGGTCATCATAGGATGCTGCTGTCCTGAACACATCCCAGTCAGTGTGCAGGAAGCAATCCTGCAGTGCTGAGGCTGCTCCCTCTGGCCAGACCCTGGTGTGTTTTCTCTCCGCTCTGACTTGTTTTTGCAGAGGTCTGTAGGCTGGTGTTAAAAACACTGAAATGTGGTCCGAGTGGCCCAGGTGAGGGCGTGGGGCTGCCTTGTAAGCCTCTGGGGTGTTGGTGTAAACCAAGTCCAAGATGTTCTCTCCCCTGGTCTCAAAATCCACATATTGCTTGAATTTTGGGAGCACAGTCTTAAGGCTGGTGTGATGATTAAAATCCCCGGCCACCACAATGAAGCTATCAGGATGTTTGGTCTGGAACTCACTGACGGCGTCATGCAGGGCTCCCAGTGCTTCGTTGGCCTTAGAATTTACATTTGCACTTGGTGCAACATATACAGCCACAACAAAAACAACGGAGAATTCCCTCGGCAGATAGAAAGGCCGACATTTCACGATGAGGAATTCTATCAGCGGAGAGCAGTGTTTCCCGGCTATCGTAGCGTTCACACACCAGTCCTTGTTTATGTACAAGCACAGGCCTCCACCTCGGCTCTTACCAGAGCTAGCTGCCTCTCTGTCCGCACGGAATGATGTCATTCCCTCCAGCTGTATTGCCGTGTCCGGGATATTGCCGTGGAGCCATGATTCAGTGAAGACAAACACACAGCAGTCTCGTATATCCTTGTATGTTGTCCTGAGAAGACGCAGTTCGTCGAGTTTGTTGTCCAGGGAGCGGACATTAGAGAGGAGAAGCGAGGGCACTGCAGGTCGGGTGGGGTTGGCTGTTAGCCTAGCGTGAATGCCTGCTCTTTTCCCCCGTCTCCGCCTCACGTAAGAGCCTGCTCTTTTACCCCGTTTCTGCCTCCTCTCACACCGCTTGCGTCTCCTCCTCCTCCTCTCTCTCCTCTCTCGCCTCCTCTCTCCGGTCGTAGTCATATCTGCGGCCGATATGTTCGGCCTCGCAGCCGGTAGTAGAAGTCCATAGCGGCGTATTTGGTCTAAATCGCACCAAAACGCGCCTTTACTACTACCGTGGTTTGCCCCGATGTTTAGGAGCATGTTCCTGCAATACATATATCTTGGACAGACTGGACAAGACACACAACACTCACTTTTAAAAGCTCCGACTATCTCCCGAGGGGCCGCTGCGACTGTGCGCGCCGCCATCTTTAAGGAACAGTTAGAGAGGTACATGGATAGGACGGGTTTGGAGGGATATGGACCAAGCGCAGGCAGGTGGAACTAGTGTATCTGGGGCATTTTGGCCGGTGTGGGCAAGTTGGGCCGAAGGGCCTGTTTCCACACTGTATCATTCTATGACTCTATGAGCTGGGCAAGAGGGCTGAGAAATAGCTTTGCTCATGTTGGCTGCTTTTCAGTTGGCTGCACTTCCAATCATAAGCAGTGTAGATGGATGACTACTGCATTAAGGCAACGTGGAAATGGCTTAATATACATTATTAAACCCTTGTTAGAGACAACTCGATGCAAAGTCACAGCTATTAAATACTGTCACAGGCTAAAGACAGACACAAAATGCTGGAGTAACTCAGGGGGTCAGGCATCGGAGAAAATGGATAGGTGATATTTCAACTTGGAATCCTCCTTCGGATGCAAATTATCATCTATCCACCTCTTTGCTGACCCTCGGATTATCCTTGATCGGGCTTTGCTGGCTTTACTTTGCACTAAACATATTCCCGTATCATGTAATCATGAATTGCCTCTCTGCTGACTGGATAGCACGCAGCTTTTCACTGTACCTCGGTACATCTGACAATAAGCTAAACTGAAACTGAATCCATTTGCTCCAGAGATACTGCCGTGACCTGCTGAGTTACTCCAACGTTTTCTGTCTATCTTTGGTATAAACCAGTATCTGCAGTTCTTTTTTATTACATTCCCTTACAGACTAATGGCAAATGCAAATGATTTTATCAGCAGATGATAGTTTGTGCTTCCGAGTTGGAGGTCACCCAACAGGTTTAAAAAGTTCCAGTCCAAAAGCAAAGTAGTGACCGCGGAGTGCAATCCACAATGTACCATGACCAAGTATAACATACCATTGAGATGGTACTGCAAGAATATTGCCAGGACTCAAAGGCCTGAGTTGTATTGAGAGAGTGGGCAGGCCAGGACTTTATTCCATAGAGTGCCGGAGGTTGAGGAATAACCTAATAGAGGTATATAAAATCACGAGGGGAATAGATTGGATTAATGAATAGTCTTTTCCCCACACTAGGGGAAGAAGAACTAGCAGGCATAGATTTCAGGTGAGATGGTAAAGAGGGCACCTAGTTCACACAATTATGTAGGATGAGCTGCCAGAGGCAGTGGCAGAGGCAGGTACAAAAACAACACTTAAAGGCTTATCTTCCATACCCCGCAACACTGCTCTCTCTCCCCATACCCCGCAACAAGGGCAGAGTCCCCCCTAGTCCTCACCTTTCACCCCACCAGCCGGCAAATACAACTCCGCCATTTCCGCCACTTCCAACGTGACCCCACCACTCGCCACATCTTCCCATCTCCCCCCATGTCTGCCTTCCGCAAAGACCGCTCCCTCCGCAACTCCCTTGCCAATTCTTCCCTTCCCTCCCGTACCACCCCCTCCCCGGGCACTTCCGTTGCTACCACAAGAAATGCAACACCTGTCCCGTCACCTCCCCCCTCACCTCCCCCCTCGACTCCATTCAAGGACCCAAGCAGTCGTTCCAGTTGCGACAAAGGTTCACCTGTATCTCCTCCAACCTCATCTACTGCATCCGCTGCTCTAGATGTCAGCTGATTTACATCGGTGAGACTAAGCGGAGGTTGGGCGATCGTTTCGCCGAACACCTCCGCTCAGTCCGCAATAACCTACCTGAACTCCCGGTGGCTCGGCCCTTCAGCTCCCCCTCCCATTCCCAATCCGACCTCTCTGTCCTGGGTCTCCTCCATTGCCAGAGTGAGCAACACCGGAAATTGGAGGAACAGCACCTCATATTCCGCCTGGGTAGCTTGCGTCCGGATGGCATGAACATTGAATTCTCCCAATTTTGCTAGCCCTTGCTGTCTCCTCCCCTTCCTTAACCCTCGAGCTGTCTCCTCCCATCCCCCCGCCCTCGGGCTCCTCCTCCTCCCTTTTTCCTTCCTTCTCCCCCCCCCCCCCTTCCATCAGTCTGAAGAAGGATTTTGGCCCGAAACGTCACCCATTTCCTTCGCTCCATAGATGCTGCTGCACCCGCTGAGTTTCTCCAGCATTTTTGTGTACCTTCTTCTGAACACTTAAAGGCTATTTGGAAGGTACATGGATAGGACAGGATTGAGATTTCAAGGCCAATTTATTTCCATGTGTACCAATTGAGGTTCCGTGCAATTTGAGTTACCATACAGCCATGCTAAGTGAATAGCAACAAGACACACAACCACATACAAGTCAACATCAATATCCATCACAGTGGATTCCGCATTCCTCACTGTGATGGAAGGCAATACAGTCCAATCTTCTTCCTGTGCAGAGGAATATAGACCAGGCAATGCCAAATAGGACTAGCTTAAATAGGGCATCTTGGTCAACATGGACGAGTTGGGCTGAAGGGCCTGCATCCATGTTGTATGACTGCATGGCTCTATGTTTGAAGTTGGATGAACCGTCTCTGCACTCCCTCCATGGTAAGTTACCCATTTCATACAAATATTAATGTGTCAAACAATCATTGCCGCCAAGGATGCACAGATATTTCAGCCCCAATTACAACTGACGTTTAAACGTCGAGATTGCTAGACTACTGTGGCGAGCTTCTCAAGTTTCCGGATAACACAACCCAGTTGGACTGATCCAGGTTGGGGAGGAATCTGCCTACAGACAGGAAGTGACACAGTTGGCGCCCTGGTACAATCGCAACAACCTGGAGCCCAATGCTTAAGGCAGTGGAATTGATTGTAGACTTTAGGAGAGTTCCTCCACTCACCATCAAGAACATCACAGTCACATCAGTGGAGTCATTTAAGTTCCTTGGACGCATCATCTCCGGGGACCTTAAATGGGGGGCTACCAGCGACTCCACAGACAAAAAGGCCGAACAGTGGATGTACTTCCTCCAGCAGCTTAGAAAACGCAATCTGCCACAGGCAATGATGGTCCAATTCCATACTGCCGTCATAGAGTGTGTCCTCACCATCTCCATTATGGTCTGGTTTGGCCAACAAGCACGACATTCAGAGGCTGCAGCGCATCGATTCGATCAGCTGAGAAGGTTTTTAGAAACATAGAAATTTAGGTGCAGGAGTAGGCCATTCGGCCCTTTCGAGCCTGCACCGCCATTCAATATGATCATGGCTGATCATCCAACTCAGTATCCCGTAACTGCCTTCTCTCCATACTCCCTGATCCCCTTAGCCACAAGGGCCACATCTAACTCCCTCTTAAATATAGCAAATTAACTGGCCTCAACTACCCTCTGTGGCAGAGAGTTCCAGAGATTCACCACTCTCTGTGTGAAAAAAGTTGTTCTCATCTCGGTTTTAAAGGATTTCCCCCTTATCCTTAAGCTGTGACCCCTTGTCCTGGACTTCCCCAACATCGGGAACAATCTTCCTGCATCTAGCCTGTCCAACCCCTTAAGAATTTTGCAATTTTCTATAAGATCCCCTCTCAATCTCCTAAATTCTAGAGAGTATAAACCAAGTCTATCCAGTCTTTCCTCATAAGACAGTCCTGACATCCCAGGAATCAATCTGGTGAACCGTCTCTGCACTCCCTCTATGGCAATAATGTCCTTCCTCAGATTTGGAGACCACAACTGTACGCAATACTCCAGGTGTGGTCTCACCAAGACCCTGTACAACTGCAGTAGAACCTCCATGCTCCTATACTCAAATCCTTTTGCAATGAAAGCTAACATACCATTCGCTTTCTTTACTGCCTGCTGCACCTGCATGCCTACCTTCAATGACTGGGACCCTTTTGGCTGCAACCTCCCCCCCATCGACAAACTGCACACTGCAAGGGCCAGGAAGCAAGAGGGTAAGATCATCTCTAACCCCACTCACCCTGGCCACAAACTATTTGAAGCCCTTCCCTCTGCAAGGCGACTCCGGACTGTCAAAGCCGCCACAGCCAGATATAAAAACAGCTTTTTTTCCATGAGCAGTAGTTCTACTCAATAACCTAGTCTGTAGCCTCCTTTTGCTCTGGTATTTTATTTCACTCTTCACATGTTTAAATTATAAACATATAACCATATAACCATATAACAATTACAGCACGGAAACAGGCCATCTCGTCCCTTCTAGTCCGTGCCGAACACATAATCTCCCCTAGTCCCATATACCTGCGCTCAGACCATAACCCTCCATTCCCTTCCCATCCATATAACTATCCAATTTATAATGTTTTATTCTTAATTGTTTACTTTATATTATGTTGTTATTTGCGAGCAGAGCACCAAGGCAAATTCCTTGTATGTGTACATATTTGCCCAATAAAATTTATTCAATTTAATTCAATTCAATATAATGGAATGCGGCCTGATGATGAAACATTTGCCAAGACCCAAGTAACTGGATGTCTATCATTCCAAACCACTGTGTTTGATAGGAAAGGTGCATACTCAATACAATCTGACCTGTTCAGCAGGTCCTGCAACTCTATATGTCACAGCATTGGTTGCATTCTCACTCTCCAATTGTCCTCAGTTTAGAGCTTTTATGTCCCTTTATGAAAATAAATGACACAAAGTACTGGGATAACTCAACAGGTCAGGCGGCATCTCTGGAGAACATTGGTAGGTGACGTTTCTGGTTGGGACCCTTCTTCAGACATGTCTTCCTTTGTTCCATTGTTTACATTGTGTGCAGCTGGTAGAACTGCTGCTTCATAGTGCCAGAGACCCAGGTTTGATCATCACTTCAAATGTTGTCTGTGTGGAGTTTGCACGTTTCCTCCAGGCGTTCTACTTTCCTCCCACATCCCAAGGAGGTAGCAGTACGTAGGTCAATTGGCCTTTGTAAACGGCCCCAAACGAAGTGGGCAAGAATGTGGGATAACATGGAACTAGTGTGAACAGGTGTTCAATGGTCAGTGTGATCCAAGGGCATGTTTCTATGCTGTATCATTCAATCAATTATCTCTCTCTCTGTAACTGTCCGCAGGGACCTATTGATCAGATGATCTCACTTACAACTTATCCCCACGGCAATCCTCGTCTCACCATTTTGAAGAGATTTCCTTTGCCCTAATCATGCCTCTGCATTTCTACAACTTAAAACTAACTAATCCAGATCTGACAAAGGACCTGAAACACAAATCTGTTTCCATTCCTTTAGTATCTGCTTGCCAAGTTGGATATTTCCAGCAATTTTTGTTTTACTTTAAGGTTCCACTTCCAGCATCAATCGTTTTCAGACTGTAATAACTGCACAGCTCTCTGGAATGTTAAATTGTACTTTATTCGTAAATAAGCTGCAAAGATAAACTTCTAGCCATGTGGATAACATTAGTAAACATTGCTGACAAGTGGTAGAAGAGTACAAATATATATGATGCATGCTATTGAACAGGGCTCATCAAGGGAAAACTTTACGTATGTTTGTAAGCTTGAGTTTAATTGTAGCCATATACTCGGTGCTGTCTAATAAATAATTCTACCAATTGTTGGATTCTCATGGTCATAATTGAGGAATGGTGGCCTGAATGAAGATCTCTGGGAGATGATCTGGCCACACGTACTGATCTGAGAAGATCATCAAGCAACAAGCAGCTTCATAGCTGCAGTCCCATAACAAAGTTTGAGTTGATCAAAATCATTCCGTGATGCCAGATCCTATAAAATCAATACGTACTTTAGATTTGACCTGAAAACATGATACACAGTCCTCATTGTTCTTCCTGAGACCCAGGCTCAATCTTGACCTCGGGTGCTGCCCTGTGTGGAGTTTGCAGGTTCTCCCTGTAGCTGCGTGAGTTTCTTCCGACTGCTCCGGTTTCTTCCAAATCCCAAATATACTGTACGCGGGTTTGTAGGTTAATTGGCCTCTGTAAATTGCCCCATCACGACGACTGATCAAAACCACAGTCCTTTACTTTGTGTGTGGCACGGTGGCCTCGCGTTAGAGTTGCTGCCTTACAGCACCAGAGACCCAGGTTTGATCCTGCCAAAGGGTGCTGTCTACACAGAGTTTGTACATTCTCCCCATGACCACATGGGTTTTCCCCAAGTGCTCTGGTTTCCTCCCACATTCCAAAGACGTGCAGGTTTGTAGGTTAATTTGGCCCCCGTAAAAATTGTAAATTTTCCCAAGCGTGTAGGATAGTGCTGGTGTACGGGGATCGCTGGTCAAAGCGGACTTGATGGGCAGATGGGCCTGTTTCCGCACCATATCTCTAAACTAAACTAAACTTTACCTCTTCATTTTGAGGCGCTAACCTTTATGTGGGCTTTACGAGTCTTCTAACAGTTTGTACATTAGCTGCCTGTTGCACTTACACCATATGACTCAAACTTAATTCGTGCAATCTATCCTTTTACACTGCTTCACTCAGAGAGTAGCCAGTTTGTCAGCTGTACACAGTACTCACGTCGTGACTGGGTGTCATTGGCCACACTAACTGTGCTATCTCGATGATTCAGGGTTGCTGGAAAATAACACGTGTTCGTCTTAAGAAAAAGAGAATTTGCTGACCTTCAGAGACTGTCAGCATACCTATGCCATATCATTCTATATGACTTCCAGTTATTCCTCAGGAATAGATTGATTTTTATTCACCAGTGAGTTTAACTTTTATAATAGTCAAAATGTCCAACAATGCTGCAGAAATGATCAGCTGAATTGACAGCTGAGAGACAGCCGCATACCAGACATACATCATTCCTAAATCTTCATCTATCACTTGTAGTTGCTGAGAATTGTTTGTGTATTTTGTTGAATAGAATAACACCACCTTAGAAACATAGAAAAAAATAGGTGCAGGAGTAGGCCATTCGGCCCTTCAAGCCAACACCGCCATTCAATATGATCATGGATGATCATCCAAAATCAGTACCCCGTTCCTGCTTTTTCCCCCATATCCCATGACTCATTTAGCCGTAAGAGGTAAATCTAACTCTATTGGAAACTCTCTCTTGAACATTTACAGCATATGCTAGAAGTGCGTGCATTATAATCAGAGAACAACACAGCAACAAAACATATGTGTCCCATGGATGGATAGGAATCAGCAGGAAGGGTTTAGAGGGCTCATCCCAAATTCCCACTTTGTCAGCATGGACATGGTGGGCTGAAGTGCCTGTGTCCATTCTTTACAGCTCTCTGCTGCACTTGCTCTGCATGAGTTATGCACTTTGTCCTATTGCCTTGTCCATTTGCTTGTGTTCTGCACATTTTTCCTTTATCAAATTCTAACCTGATTTTGAATGACGTTAATGAGTTGATAGATTTTGTGCTTACCTTATCAATTTTCCTGGATTTTCGTTATTAGTTACTATGGCTTACTCATTCATTATGAGTACTCAATTCATCCCCCATTCCTTCCCTCCTCCCGCTTGCTTGTTGAATCTGGTATCATCTCACAGTTGATCATTCTTGGGTGCCGTTCAATGTGCTGAAGTGAAACTCATCACCTGATTAAAACCACCTCTCTCTTCTCTTTTGTGCAAACTCATGGGTCGGAGCTTCTGCTGACTCAGAGATCTGGGAGCACAAGTGCACAGTTCCCAGAATGTAGTGAGTCGGGTAGACAGCATGATGAAGAAAGTATTTAGCATATAACCATATAACCATATAACAATTACAGCACGGAAACAGGTCATCTCGGCCCTACAAGTCCGTGCCGAACAACTTGTTTTCCCCTTAGTCCCACCTGCCTGCACTCATACCATAACCCTCCATTCCCTTCTAATCCATATGCCTATCCAATTTCTTTTTAATTGATACCAATGAACCTGCCTCCACCACTTCCACTGGAAGCTCATTCCACACCGCTACCACTCTCTGAGTAAAGAAGTTCCCCCTCATATTACCCCTAAACTTCTGTCCCTTAATTCTGAAGTCATGTCCTCTTGTTTGAATCTGCCCTATTCTCAAAGGGAAACGCTTGTCCACATCAACTCTGTCTATCCCTCTCATGATTTTAAAGACCTCTATCTAGTCCCCCCTTAACCTTCTGCGCTCCAGAGAATAAAGACCTAACTTATTCAACCTATCTCTGTAACTTAGTTGTTGAAACCCAGGCAACATTCTAGTAAATCTCCTCTGTACGCTCTCTATTTTGTTGACATCCTTCCTATAATTGGGCGACCAAAATTGTACACCATACTCCAGATTTGGTCTCACCAATGCCTTGTACAATTTTAACATTACATCCCAGCATCTTTGCCTTCATTGGAAAGGGTACTGAGTACAAAGGTTTGGGATACATCATGATACAACTGTAGACGTCAGTTGGACCACACTTGGAGCACTGTGTGTAATTACGGTCACTCAACTATAGGAAGGATGTCATAGAGTTGGAAAGGATGGAGATGAGTTTTACCAGGACGATACCTGGGCTGTCGGGTTTCAATTTAAGGGAGGTTGAATGGGCTGGGCCATTTTCCTTTAGAGCATATGGGGCTGAGGTGACCTTATTGAGGTGTACACAATCAAAAGGGGCATTCTCACAGTCTTCTCCCCAGTGGATTAAAAAACTAGAGTACATAGGTTTAAGCTGAGAGTGGAGAGATTTAAGTGAGATCTCAGGGGCAACTATTTCATTAGGAGGGTAGTCCGTATCTTGAATGGGATGTCAGAAGAAGTTACTAATGAAGCAGCACGGTGGCACAGCAGTAGAGTTGCCACATTACAGCGGCAGTGACCCAGGTTCGATCCTGACTGTGGGTGCTGTCTATATGGAGTTTGTACATTCTCCCCGTGACTTGCGTGGGTTTTATCCAGGAATTCTGGTTTCCTCCCAGACTCCAAAGACATGCAGGTTTGTAGGTTAATTGGGTTTGGTAAAATTGTAAACTCCCCCTGCATGTAGGATAGTGTGCCGGGATCACCAGTCGGCACGGACTCAGTGGGTCGAAGTACCCTGTTTTCACGCTTTTCTCTAACTAATTTAAATTAAACTAAAGCTGATACAATTCTGAATTTTAAAAAGGCATTAGACAGATAAATGGATAGCAAGGGTTTCAAGGGCAAAAGGCCAAATGCGGTCAAATGCGACTAGCTAAACATGCCAACTTGGTCGGCGTGGACATTATGGACTGTAGGGCCTATTTGAGGACTCTGTCTGAAGAAGGGTCACGACCCGAAATGTCACCCATTACTCCTGTTCAGAGATGCTGCCTGTCCCTGCAATGCAGAGTTACTTCAGCATTAAGGGCCCGTTTAAATGCTGTACGACGCTATAACTGTGTTTGCGATCCCCAGTTACCTGCCCTCGAATCACACTCTTACAGGGCAGTTTGCTGCTGCAAATATGGATCCCACACAGTAACAGGTTGCTTCAGTAGGAACTGGCAGGCCAGACCTCCGGCATTAGACTGTGGGCCAGACAAGCCCTGGCCCCTAGACTGGTCACAAAATCTGTTGAAACTGACTCCTTTTAATGTTCACAAGATAGTAACAACTAAAAATACCGTTAAAATGCTCTGAATTGATTGAAAAGATAATTTAAAAGTAAAATTTGAGGGAGGATTTAAATACATTAAAATAACAATTAAATGAAAAATAGCATGCTAATTTGAACATATGCTTTTGGCAGATAATATTCGTTCCATTTAACGTTAGTGAACGCTTTGGATTAAAAGCTTTCAGTCTTTAGACTAAAGACTAAGGGAAGTCTAAAGCAGTACACTAACTTCAAAGGTCCTGGATTTTCCACTAAAACATTTCAACTGCTCATGAGTTCCACTTGGAAGTGGAAGTTTTGAAAGCTGATTATACTCTTCAAACAACCTCTGAAGTCTACTGCCTATCTCCATCTGGCAGTCAATACATCCTCACCTGCCCTCCTCATCCACAATAGTCAATAGTCAATTGTCAATAGTCAATTTAATTGTCATTTGGACCCCTTGAGGTCCAAACGAAATGCCGTTTCTGCAGCCATACATTACAAACAAATAGACCCCAGACACAACATAATTTACATTTTACATAAACATCCATCACATTGCTGTGATGGAAGGCCAAAAAAAACTTATCTCTCCACTGCACTCTCCCCCCCCCCCCCCCCGATGACAGAGTCAAAGTCAAAGCCCCCGGCTGGCGATGGCGATTGTCCCGCGGCCATTAAAGCCACGCCAGGTGGTGCGAGGTCGCACGCCGGGGACTCCAACATCAAGACCCGGTGTGTCCTGCGGCTATTCCAAGCCGCGCGGGGCAGTGATGTTAGGTCCCGCTCCAGGAGCTCTTCGACCCCGCAACTCGGGCGGGAGAAGTCGCCGTTGCAGGAGCCCTGAAAAGCGGTCTCCCTCCAGGGACCCGCGGGCTCCCGGTGCCGCCGTCCGCAGACCCGCAGTTGCAGCCTCCGAATCAGCAGCAGCAGCAGCAGCAGCGCTCCCACCGCTCCACCCGCTCTGGACTCGGCCAGCTCCGCGACGGTGAGGTGAGTCGGCACCAGAGTCCCCGGCTTCTTCTGTTGGAGGCCGCTCCTCATTGCAGCCCCAACGGCAACTGAGACCCGACAAGAAAAGGTCGGGTCTCCAGTGCAGGGAGAGATTTAAAAGTTACCCCCCCCCCCCCCCCCCCCCCCCCCCCCCCCCCCCCCCCCCCCCCCCCACACACACACCCAAACAAAAAATAACAAAAACTACATATAAACATAGACAAAAAATAATAAAAACGCGGACGGGCTGCAGAGGCCGCTGCTGACGAGAGTCGCGCCGCCTACCGCAAGACAACTTATCACTTGCTAGATCTTGCCAAGCCTCCCCCCCCCCTCCTCACTTCTTTACATTGGCTATCTCCCATCTACTCTTTCAGAGCAGATGAATGGTGCCGCCCCACAATGTCGACTGTCCATTTCTCTCCATAGATGCTGTTTGGCTCGCTGGTCCTTTTTGTTCTTTTGACTGTAGATTCCAACATCTGCAATCTCTTATGCCCCCAGCATATGTAGTTCAGTGGGGAAGCACAAATATCCATGGATTTCCTGGCGTATAGTTTGAGAACTCAGCCTCTTAAGTGTTAACAAATTGACTAACCAAAAGTTGCTTGCCCCACTAAGGTGTTAAATAAAAATAAAATTGCACAGAGGGTGAACCCAAAATGCTGGGGTAATTCAGCGTGGCAGACATCATCTCTGGAGGAAAGGAATGGGTGACGTTTTAGGTCAAGACCCTTCTTCAGTTGTGTCTATCTTCGATTTAAACCAGCATCTGCCGTTCCTTCCCATATAGCACAGGAACAGGCCCTCTGGCTCATAATAGCCATGCCAAACATGTTGCCTGGTTAAACTAACCTCCTCTGCCTATAAGTGATCCATATCCCTCCATTCCCTGCATATCCACATGGTTATCGAAAAGTCTCCGAAATGCCACTATTGAATTTACCTCTACCACCACCCTTGGAAGCACGTTCCAGGCACCCACCACTCTCTGTGACCCATATATATATATTTTAAAGTTATCCTTAATACCCTCTAGTCTTTGTCATTCTACCCGGGGAAAACAGAGTTTGGCTATCAACCCTATCTATGCCTCTCATAACTTAATATATTTTGTGAGTTCTCCCCTCAGTCGTAGACGCTCCAGAGAAAATAATCCAAATTTATCCAACCTCTTCTTGTAGCTAAAACCCTTTAATCCACAATGGAGTGTAGGAACCTCCCAGTGTGTGAATCAAGCTTAATCATACACACTGACTTTTACAGAACGCCAATTATGGTGATCATTTTCAAACTGAGAGCAACAATCATTTATACTAGGACAGATATGGGAAGGACTAAGCCATGCAAGTGATAAGTGGATACGGGTGAGAGGGTTGCTTGGCAGATAGCTGGTGGAAGTTACACGGACTAGAGATGAAAGGCAACCAAAAAGATGTCTGCTAAGTTTAGTTAGTTCATAAGGTCATAAGTGATTGGAGCAGAATTAGGCCATTTGGCCCATCAAGTATACTCTGCCATTCAATCATGGCTGATTGATCGCTCCCTCCTAATCCCAGTTTAGAGATACAGCACAGACACAGGCCCTTCGGCACACCAAGTCTGTGCCGACCAGCAATCCCCATACACTAGCACTATCCTATGCACAAAGAACAATTGACCATCTTTATCCAAACCTTTACGTCTGTGGAGCTTTGGAGGAAACCGGAGCACCTGGAGATAACCCACGTGGTCATAGTGAGAATGTACAAACTCCGTACAGACAGCATCTGTGCTCAGGATCGAGCCCAGGTCTCTGGCGCTGTAAGACATCAACTCTACCACTGTGCCACTATGTCACCTGATAGGAAGAAATGAGGTGTGAAATATAAGACCAGAAGGAGGGGTATAGATGCAAGGGTGTGGTGGAGGTAAAGAAAGGGGCAAAGTAGTGGGAGCCCACCAGGGTGGGTGGAGGGAATAGGGTCTATTGAATGTCTGTTATACCCTGCAGGAGAGAGAGAATTCTAGTGACACACTTAGATGGAGTCGTTGTGTGATGTCATGTATATTTCAACTCCCGCATTGAGCATGCTTTTCATTTAATCTTCGTAGTTACGCCGCCCACACGATTGTTACGCTTCACCCACTTTCATACATAAACTACTATAATCCCCTTAATAATTACCTGTGAACAATAACAAATGAGCAATGTGACTCACAGGCTCGTTTGTCATTGTGCTAATAGCTTCTACAGTGTGAAACCTGGAAGAGGAAGAGTTCAGAGCTGCATGACCTTGTCAGGGCGTCATAACATAGCAGAACCAACCATAAATATTTGGAGTGTAATCATTTTCAATGGAAACCCACTTCTCATAACCAGCCGGCTTCATTTAAATGCATTCAAAAGTAATTGAGTTGAAAATATGGATCTTGACAATCCTCAATAGCCTGATGGCTATTAACCACAAACACATAGAAACATAGAAACATAGAAATTAGGTGCAGGCGTAGGCCATTCGGCCCTTCGAGCCTGCACCGCCATTCAATATGATCATGGCTGATCATCCAACTCAGTATCCCGTACCTGCCTTCTCTCCATACCCCCTGATCCCCTTAGCCACAAGGGCCACATCTAACTCCCTCTTAAATATAGCCAATGAACTGGCCTCAACTACCCTCTGTGGCAGAGAGTTCCAGAGATTCACCACTCTCTGCGTGAAAAAAGTTCTTCTCATCTCGGTTTTAAAGGATTTCCCCTTTATCCTTAAGCTGTGACCCCTTGTCCTGGACTTCCCTAACATCGGGAACAATCTTCCTGCATCTAGCCTGTCCAACCCCTTAAGAATTTTGTAAGTTTCTATAAGATCCCCTCTCAATCTTCTAAATTCTAGGGAGTATAAACCAAGTCTATCCAGTCTTTCTTCATAAGACAGTCCTGACATCCCAGGAATCAGTCTGGTGAACCGTCTCTGCACTCCCTCTATGGCAATAATGTCCTTCCTCAGATTTGGAGACCAAAACTGTACGCAATACTCCAGGTGTGGTCTCACCAAGACCCTGTACAACTGCAGTAGAACCTCTCTGCTCCTATACTCAAATCCTTTTGCAATGAAAGCTAACATACCATATAAGCTCTGAACTACAGAGACTTGGTGATATTGGATTTGTCTTTTTGCACTATTATTGTTTGTTTTTATATGTGTGTATATGGGGGTGTGTATATATATATATATATATATATATATATATATATATATATATATATATATATATATATGTGTGTGTGTGTGTGTGTGTGTAAGTGGCATGTACGTGCCTGCCCTCCAACTGTACGACCACATTCAACACTGTGTATATATGTATATGGATATACATGTGTGTGTGTGTGAGTGTGTATGTATATATATATATATATATTTGTGTGTGTGTGTGTGTGTGTGTGTGTGTCACACAGAATTATTTCCTCATTTACTACATTGTTTACAGTGTACTATGTTTAAATATTCTGTCATGCTGCTGCAGGTAAGAATTTCATTGTTCTATCTGGGACATGTGACAATAAAACACTGTTGACTGTTGGAATAATCCATGTAGCTTGCACTTTGCTTCACACGGACTGAACAATTCACAGCACGAGCTACATTAAACTCACATGCTCATTGGCAAGGGGATGAGTAAGGAAATGAAAATGAGTCATGACAACATAAGTAAAATGAGTAAGTTCAACAGTTACTTCAGCACGAAGATAGACACAAAATGCAGGTGTAACTCAGCAGGACGGGCAGCATCTCTGGAGGAAGGAATGGGTGACGTTTTACAGGTCGACACCCTTCGTCAGTCTGTGTGGAGTTTGCAATTCACCTGTGACTACGTAGGCTTCCTCCAGCTGCTCTCGTTTCCTCCCACATCCCAATGACATGCAGGTTTGTAGGTTAATTGGCCTCTGTTGTGTAGGGAATGGATGAGAAAGTGGGATAGCAGAACTAGTGTGAACAGATGATCAAAGGTCAGTGTGGACTCTGTGGGCCTAAGGACCTGTTTCCATGCTGTATCTCTAAAACAATCCTTTATATTGACATTTGTATTTTCCCATTATCAGCAGGACTGGCCTCCCACAGTACTTTTCTACCAATGAATAGATTATATGTGGTTCATGACAGTTGCATCCAGCTGTTAGGAGCTAACCTGATCTGAGGAAAATTTATGCAGTCAATTGATATTTTGCAAATTCTGTGGAGGTTGCATATAATTGATCATGTTTTTTTCACTTTCTCATGCAGTTGCACATGTCCTGCCTAACAACATTGTGTATGGCCCTTGCAGTCTATACATAGTTTTAAAGAAGCCGGCCTCCGTATAAGTGCCGCTCTTGTATAAGGAGTGACACGTAAGTGGGATAACATAGGACTGGTTTGAATGGGTCATCGATGATCGTCCTAGATTCAGTGAGCCGGAGGGCCTGAATCTTTGATGTATCTCTAAACCAAGCTAAGTATGGGGATCACACAAAATGTGATCATTCCTGATGTGATTGAGAACAGTTGGATCCCCCTTAATGCTTAAGAAAAAGCATTGTCTTTCTGACGATGAAACAGTGTAAAATTCCAAATGCAACTCACACAGTAATGTGACCCGTCACTTTCCCAGAGTGAGGCAAAATGGCCATGAAACGTGCATTTCATTTTCACCAAAGCAGACGTTCAATTGCTTAAATAAAGAGCGCTATGAAATAAAAATGTCAAAGCCAAGATAACAAATATTTGCCAGATTATGTAAATGGTAAAATGATGGGCCGTGAGTTTTGAACTGAAAGAGGTGGAGAAAGCGGAATGGAAGGTTCCTTTGAAATTCCAATGATTTGACTTCAATCCATGTCTATATGCTTTGAATAAATCAGCACTGAATGATTAAACTGCATGATTGTTCTGTAACGATTTATTTATTTATTTCATTATTAAAATTGCAGCTTACTAAACTATCAGTGACTATTCAATTCCCCTTGACAGCAAGATGCCATGGCATTTGATTGAAGAAATGGGCGGCACGGTGGCGCAGCAGTAGAGTTACTCCCTCACATCGCTTACAGTGCCAGAGACCCGGGTTTGATCCCGACTATGGGTGCTGTCTGCATGGATTTTCAGACAGGGTTTTCTTCAAGATCTTTGGCTTCCTATACTACAAAAACGGACACATTTGTAGGTTAAATGGCTTGGTATAAATTGTAAATTGGGAGAAATGTAAATTGTCCCTAGTGTGTGTAGGATACGGTTAATGTGTGGGGATCGCTGGTCGGTGCAGACTCGGTGGGCCGAAGGACCTGTATCATGTATTAGTTTAGTTTAGTTTAGTTTAGAGGTACAACGTGGAAAGTGGCCCTTTGGCCCAACGAGTCCGCACCAACCAGCAATCCCCGCACATTAACTCTAGCCTACAAACTCACTAGGGACAAGTTACATTTATACTAAGCCAATTAATCTACAAACCCGTATGTCTTTGGAGAATGGGAGGTAACCGAAGATCTCAGAGAAAACCCACGTAGTCATGTGGAGAATGTACGGACATCACCTGTAGCCGGGATCGAACCTGGGTCTCTGGCGCTGTAGGCACTGTAAGGCAGCAACTCTAACACTGCGCCACTGAGCTACCCGTGTCTTCCCGCTGACTGGTTAGCACGCAGCAAAAGCTTGTCACTGTACCTCGGTACACGTGACAATAAACCTAACTGACTTGGAACTGAAATTGAGATACTGTTAAAAGATTCATTCCCTGCTTAAAGCCAATTAAACTATTAGCCTATCCTAATCATCACACCTCTCTTGGATGGTGGTGAGAGCAGCCCTCCCATTCAGATCCTTCCTGCACAGCCAGAAACGTACTCCCAATGTATGCTGCCTTTAGGTACGGCTGATACAGAGAGTACACTGTTGCCCACCTCTTGGCAGCATGTGGAATTGTAAAGAGGGTCTGGAGAATGACACAGTTCTTGTCACGGTTCATCCCGACCAGCTCTGTAACAGAGGACACTCTGATTTATGGAGTGTTCCCATGGAAGCATTCGGAGGTGGACGCCAAGTACTGCTGGAAGAACATCAACTCGATGAACGACGCTCTTTGATCTGCCCAAAACATGTTGGCCTCCCAGCAGAGCGAGGTGTCTATCAGGGAATGTTGCTGACTGTAGGAGTACGTGCCGAGGGACTCAATGAAGCTTGGTGCAGCTAAAGCCAAGGCAGTGTGGGGGAAGACCATAGTCTAGGGTCTTTGCACTGCTGGACATTGAGGGGCAGAGTCTGGTGGTGCCACCCTCCACACAAGGGAAGGGATATCACCCCAGGGGGTCTATGAGAATGCATGGTTTACGGATAACTGTGAACACTATTACATAGGTGGGACTAGCATCGATGGGACATGTTGGCCAATGTGGACAAGTTGGGCTGAAGGGCCTGTTTCCACATTAAAATTCTATGACTATGATTATGACACTAATGAATGTGTGAGCGCTCATCTGTAAGGCTGACTGTCCAGGGGGTGGAGTTGGATTTATGGGAGGTTGTCTTGGAGGGGAGGATGCTCCTCAAACTGCGGAGCATCCTGGACAATACAGCTCACCCCCTCCATGACACACTGGTCAACCTGAGTACTACCTTCAGCAACAGACTTGTTCCACCAGGACAGAATGCCACAGGAGATCTTTCTTCGCTGTGGCTATTTCCCTGTGGCTAAAGTTTATTTTTGGAAATTAAAAGATTAATTTAAGTACAAATTAAATTTCATTATTTTATTTTCTGGCAAGGTGACACGGTCGTTTGTTAACGCGTGCCAACGCTAATTTGTCTACAAAATAAGTTTTGATTGTGTGTAGTTCTGTGGTTAAGTAATGTGGGTAGGGGATAGACACAAAAAGCTGGAGTAACTCAGCGGAAAGGTGAGCATCTCTGGAGAGAAGGAATGGGTGACGTTACGGGTCGAGACCATCGATGGGACATGTTGGCCAATGTGGACAAGTTGGGCTGCAGGGCCTGTTTCCACATTAAAATTCTATGACTATGATTGTGACACTAATGAATGTATGAGCGCTCATCTGTAAGGCTGACTGTCCAGGGGGTGGAGTTGGATTTATGGGAGGTGGTCTTGGAGTGGAGGATGCTCCTCAATCTGCGGAGCATCCTGGACAATACAGCTCACCCCTCCATGAAACACTGGTCAACCTGAGGACTACCTTCAGCAACAGACTTGTTCCACCAGGACAGAATGCAACAGGAGATCTTTCTTCGCTGTGGCTATTTCCCTGGGGGTAAAGTTTATTTTTGGAAATTAAAAGATTAATTTAAGTACAAATTAAATTTCATTATTTTATTTTCTGGCAAGGTGACACGGTCGTTTGTTAACGCGTGCCAACGCTAATTTGTCTACAAAATAAGTTTTGATTGTGTGTAGTTCTGTGGTTAAGTAATGTGGGTAGGGGATAGACACAAAAAGCTGGAGTAACTCAGCGGAAAAGTGAGCATCTCTGGAGAGAAGGAATGGGTGACGTTACGGGTCGAGACCATTCTTCCGACTGCTGTCAGGCGAGTGGGTGGACCAAACCAAGCGCAGGCTCGTGACACTGAACACCTCCGCGCAGTCCACCTAAACCTACCTGATCTCCAGTTGCTTAACACTGCATCTCCCACTCCCATTCCCACACTGACCTTTCTGTCTTGACATTTCTGTCCTGGGCCTCCTCCAATGACAGAGTGAGGCCCAGCGGAAATTGGAGGAACAGCACCTCATATTTTTCTTGGGCATCTTGCACCCCAGCAGTATGAACATTAACTTAACCATATAACCATATAACCATATAACAATTACAGCACGGAAACAGGCCATCTCGGCCCTACAAGTCCATGCCGAATATTTTTTTTTTTCCCCTTAGTCCCACCTGCCTGCACTCATACCATAACCCTCCATTCCCTTCTCATCCATATGCTTAAATGATACCAATGAACCTGCCTCCACCACTTCCACTGGGAGCTCATTCCACACCGCCACCACTCTCTGCGTAAAGAAGTTCCCCCTCATATTACCCCTAAACTTCTGTCGCTTAATTCTGAAGTCATGTCCTCTTGTTTGAATCCTCCCTATTCTCAAAGGGAAACGCTTGTCCACATCAACTCTGTCTATCCCTCTCATCATTTTAAAGACCTCTATCAGGTCCCCCCTTAACCTTCTGCGCTCCAGAGAATAAAGACCTAACTTATTCAACCTATCTCTGTAACTTAGTTGTTGAAACCCAGGCAACATTCTAGTAAATCTCCTCTGTACTCTCTCTACTTTGTTGACATCCTTCCTATAATTGGGCGACCAAAATTGTACACCATACTCCAGATTTGGTCTCACCAATGCCTTGTACAATTTTAACATTACATCCCAGCTTCTATACTCAATGCTCTGATTTATAAAGGCTAGCATATCAAAAGCTTTCTTTACCACCCTATCTATATGAGATTCCACCTTCAAGGAACTATGCACGGTTATACCCAGATCCCTCTGTTCAACTGTATTCTTCAATTCCCTACCATTCACCATGTACGTCCTATTTTGATTTGTCCTGCCAAGGTGTAGCACCTCACATTTATCAGCATTAAACTCCATCTGCCATCTTTCAGCCCATTTTTACAAATGGCCTAAATCACTCTGTAGGCTTTGGAAATCCTCTTCATTATCCACAACACCCCCTATCTTGGTATCATCTGCATACTTACTAATCCAATTTACCACACCTTCATCCAGATCATTGATGTACATGACAAACAACAAATGACCCAACACAGATCCCTGAGGCACCCCACTAGTCACCTGCCCGATAAACAGCCATCCACCATTACCCTCTGGCTTCTCCCATTCAGCCACTGTTGAATCCATCTTGCCATTTATACCCAACAGTTGAACCTTCTTAACCAACCTTCCATGAGGAACCGTGTCAAAGGCCTTACTAAAGTCCATATAGACAACACCCACTGCTTTACCCTCGTCAATTTCCCTAGTAACCTCTTCAAAAAATTCAAGACGATTAGTCAAACATGACCTTCCCTAACTTCTCTAACTGCAAGTAGCCCTTGCTTTCCCTCTCTTTCGATCCCGTTCGCCTTCCCATTTCTCCCACCAGTCTTACTGTCTCCGACTACATTTTATCTCTGTACCCCCCAATCCCCTGACATCAGTCTGAAGAGGGGTCTCGCCCGAAACATCACACATTCCGTCTCTCCAGGGATGCTGTCACACCCGCTGAGTTACTCCAGCATTTTGTGTCTATCTTCGATTTAAACCAGCATCTGAAGTTCTTTCCCGCACATGTAGTCAGGGGATATGTATACATGGCCGCACCCATCACATGTAGGGAGATCCTCCTTGCTGTCAGAGTTGGAATACACCTTATTGTAAGCTCCCGTGTCCAGTAATGGTTATTTGAAATAGAACTGACAATGATACAGTGGTATCGACAGTCCATCTCAAGGCATGTGACAGGGTGGGTAGTTTGATTTATATTTAATTATGGCTTAGATCAAGTCGTTTAGTTCCCAGATAAAGGGTACAAGCTTACTGTTGGACCTTTGTTACCAAATCCTCCAGATGTTTCCAGCTAAAAGGAGAAAGTTTAAGGCCAATGTAAAAGTTTAAACAAGTTCTTTACATAAAAGACACAGCAAGTAGGCAGAGACACGCCACCCATAGAGCAGCGGTGTCTCCAGCAGGGTCTGTCCTGTGGGGGATGGATAGGACAGGATTGGAAGCAGGCTGGTGGGACTAGTGTAGCTTGGACACATTGGCCGGTGTGGGCAAGTTGGGCTGAAGGGTCTGTTTCCATGCTCTATCACTCTATGACTCTACGAGAGAGAAAGTTTCATAATAAGACGCAGGATAGCCTGTGAGACATGAGGTGCTTGAACCCTGAGCAAAAAAAACAAAGTACTGGAGGGACCCATCGGGTTAGGCAGCATCCATGGAGGGATGTGGCCAGATCGTATTTCAAATCGGGACCCTTCTACAGACTGTGTCGTTGGCTAGAAGCTGTTTGTCTATGTATGCGATGAGATACTCTTGCTTGCATTGCTTATGGGCCTGTACCGCAATCTTGGCACAGGTGCCCAGTATGTTACAAAGAGGACTTTGCTAGGTCAATCAGGCTGGATGTACTTTTATCCAGCTGGGTGTACTTTTATCCAGCTTTTTCTCCAGCTTTTTTTGTGTACCTTCGATTCTCCAGCATCTGCAGTTCCTTCTTAAACACATGGATGTACTTTTGTTGTGTCTGGTGCTTTAACATTGCCTGCCTGAATTGTACAAGGATTCTTATAATAGATGTGATTAATGGTTTTAAAATAACTGGCTTGCAGGTCATGTTATTACAATGCATTTGAATGTCAATAATGATGGTCTGCCTGGAGTTACACAATGGGTGTTAATAAACTGGACTGGCGTGGAGATCGTTGCTAGTTCTTATTCCAGATGTTACTTATTAAATTTTTGTCGTCAACCTTTTGAAGAACCCTGTCAACGAATGCCTTCCATTTTTTTTTCACTAGAGGCTCGGATTGTCTCACAGTTTTCAAAAACATTTTACTTCGAAGCAATGCGATATATCAAGAAAAGAGTAAAAACGAAAACAGCAGGAAATTCATGGCAATTATTTTAAACTCTCTTTAGCTGTGTATTTTCCATGGTAGATAAGGGAAGGGGTGGCTAGGCAAGAGAGAAGGAGAGATTGATGGGTAAATTAAATGAAGGATGATAGAGGATAGAGTTATAGAAAAAAATCAATTTATAAAGGTCACTCTGATCATGATGAGCTGGCCTGACCGAATATTGGGTGAAAGTCCAACACTGATGAGTTGACTGGTTAACTCTGAATTAGCTGTTCTGAATTAGAATAGTAAGATTAAACGAGTACTTACCAGTATGAAGTTTGATCTGTATTTTATGAGGAGTTACGGTGAGGTATTACGTGAAGATCCCAGCCCAGTGCGCATGTGCGGCATACTTCGAAGCAGCGGTGTGAAATCACAGGATAGACACAATATTTGAAGTAAGATAGTAAAGATCATGAGACATCAGTTTATTAGTTTGATCTATATATTGAGGGTGGGAGCGGAGGGCACGTAATACCTCACCGTAACTCCTCATAAAATACAGATTTTACTTCGGAGTCACGTGAGTGACTTCGTGAAGAACCCCGCTTCCACGCATGCGTGTCATATCGCTACACGCATTGCAACGAGTCACACAGCGGGGAACGGCGTTCCCCAAGCGGGAGATTTGAAAGTCGGGAACAGCAGGTAAGCGACTCTGCGTTCCTTTTTTCTACTTACTTTTAGGTGGCTGCGGAAAGCCGGCGGGGAGACCCGTGGAGGGCGAGCAGCCAGCAGCAGCAACGGCACGAGTTTCCCTGGAGGGGAACAACCTGTGCCCGACTTTGCTCCCGCACCGGCAAAATTCACCTCTCGGCCGGGCGGGAAGCAAAGTAAAAAAGGTCCCTATGCCAGTCTCAAACGAGACTGGCTTGGGAGCAGTCGGTAGCAGCCAGCACAGAGGCTGCGGGACAGACAGCTCGGACCAGCGGTACCGGGGCTCGAAACGCTCAGCGAGTGCAGCGGCACTTATGGAGTCGGAACGGGACGTTCGGGCTGAAAACCTTCTTCACAAGGTAAGGGCCAGGGGATCCATAGGAACAGCCGGGGTTACCGGCTGCGGAACTGCCGCGAAGGACCAGGCCCGTGAACACCGGGGTCGGTCCAAGCGGCTCGAACCCGACACAGGGAACGACGGTCACCGGCGGGAGAAGGAAAGTCGGGAACAGCAGGTAAGAGACCCTGCGTTTTCCTTCAACTTACCTTTCTAGGTGCAGACATGGACCAGGTCCATGTAAGGTGCAGAAGGCCGGCGGGAGAACCGCGGAGGAGCGGCAGCAGCAGCAGTAGCAGCAGCAGCGGCAGCGGCAGCAGCAGTGGCAGCCGGCAGCTGCAGGAGCACTAACAGCTGCAGGAGCACAGGCAGCAGCAGTGGCAGCTGGCACTTCGTGAGGAGCTGGCAACGGCAGGAGCAGCATGGGCACATCGGTTCCCGGAGAGGGAAAAACACCTGTGCCCAACTTCGCTCCAGCATGGTGAGAAAGTTCATTTCTCGGCAGCAAAGGACTTTGCAGTTGACTGGCTGCAATCTACTACAAGGGACCAGTATGTGAGTACCAGGGTCGGTCCCAGCGGGGTTTTAGTTACAATAATCGCTTCTCGGTTTTTTTGGCTAAGATCAAGTGTAGTATCTGTTCTTATCAGTTTAATATCTGATACACCCCTTATCTAGGGACTATATATATTATATAAAAACTATAGTAGCTGTTATCATCAGTTTTAATGTCTTATATGTCCCTTATCTAAGGACCATATAAGTAGGAGTGCCCAGAATTGAGGGCATTAGAGTGGGGTTGACCGGCTGCAACGACCATAAGGGACCAGTACCGTCAGTACGGGGGTGGGTCCCAGGGGTCTTAGATAAAGGAGCAGCCAGGAGTGCTGAGAGCGTTGAAGCCAGGTTAAAGGAATAGATGGAAGCAGCTGTGCCAGTTATCCTCCACACCGGCCATATCCACTTCACGGAAGGAAGGACAAAACTGGAGAAGGAGGACCATGGAACAGCGGGCAGCCAGCAGCAGCCAGCGGCACTTGGATCAACCGTAGTGGGATCAGCTGTGCCCGATGTCGGCCCCGCAGGGGCCAGATCCATGCGGCCGAGCGGTAAGGCTAGACACAAATCAAACAAGGTAGTGGACTCAGAAGGGTCCGACTTTGCATAAAACCGCCGGCAACCAGCGACCGAGAGGGCTGGAGCGGGAAGAAGCGGTGTATGGAGCCTTGCTCCAACGTGATAAAACCACAGCAGTACCTCTTTGAGGGCTGCACAATGCTTCTACCCCATCAGAGGGGAGCACTGTGGGTCAGTTCTGGGTTGACTTGCAAGAGGGGTCCGCAGAACAAAAGACAAGTGGGCAGCAGTTAAGCCCCACATGGGTACCCCGTGTGGGACCCTAGAGATCTCTAACTCTATAAAAAAGAGTAGGCAGGACCCTGATGGGCCAGAGCCTGGTAATACAGCGTCCCATGATCCTAACACAGCAGGGACTCTGCTGGACATGGTGGCCGATTACTTTAGCCAAGTCAAACATGGGTAGACTTGGATCCAGGATGGCAATAGTATTACTATATGTCTGGCCACATACGCCAACAAGAAAAATTTACAAACACTGGCCAGACATCTGCCACCTGGCAACGGTGAGGCATTACAGGTGCCCAGTGTAATCCAATGCATTTGGCAGCATATGGACGAACATCAGGAACCAGGACCTCAAGATCCAGAGAACCTTCAAGGGATTGACGGAAGGCATCATAGCATACACCAGCACCCTGGACTAAACGTAGGTAACCAAAGACCATCAAGACGCACTAGATCTGTTTAATAATATGCAATATGACCTAAACTACACGTGGAAGGCGGCCATTCAGCCAGCACTAGGACCCCAAAAATGCTACCATTTGCAAATAAAGAACCGTGTGTGGACTAAGCTAAGACACTGGGGCTCATCAAGGCCAGCGCAAGGGCCTATTTTGGAGCATGATACCAGCCACAGGCAAGGCCATAAAAAATGTGGCTCATACCAGTAGCAATGTCAGAAATCAATATAACCTGCAGGATCCGTTTTAGGGTATGGCCAGGGCGGCCACCCTGGAAGATGCGGAAGCCTCAACCTCCCACACAACCCGAACAAGAAATATTAAACCAGAACCTTATTTTCAAAAAACCAAGGAAATAACAAAACCACCGGTAACCATGCAGGTAGGTGGGTGGGGTTTCTTCTGTTAAATAGGGACCTACGAGGGTAGGGGAGGTTGCAACACTATAGTTATGTATGGTATATAATCACTACAGATTCATATAATCTCAGCAGTATTCAGGGTTATCTGATAGGGTTTTTCTCATCCCATTAACCACAGTACATCATACACCAGAAGGGCATTTTGTCCTTACATAAACCAAACAATCTAAAACCCACATGGCGCTACAAGAATTGTACACAAAAGATGGGATTGAACATATTTATTAAAAATAAGATAGAGTAGGGTTGCAGGATTATCATTGATTTTAACCCTAAACACATTTGTTCTAGATATTCATTTTAGGATTGATGCTCTTATTATTCATAAAGACTTGGTGTCAGTTGCGGGTTTCTATATGGCAGGCATTGACTCAATAGAGGAACTTTGGCAATATAGAGCTTACAAAAGGGGCAATCATTAGCCCCAATATTATGTACTAAAATTCGTAAACCAGCTTGGCATTGTTATGTAAATAAGCCATAGGGTGAGGTTTTCCCCCGTTCGGACCCATCATTGGGGTACTAGGGGAAATTCAACCACACTCGGCATCTGGACTTTTCAGAGTACCCGACTGACCTTCTCAATCATGGTATTTCAGTCTTACAGGGGATGGTGTTAGAACCATGTTCCCTATGAACATTGCCAAAAAATTATTGATTTATCCAGTGACTGGAGGCAGTCATCCATGCCATAACACTTTGGATTTATTGATTTGTAGAGTCTAACAGACCCACTACACTGTCAGACAGGACGATGAATCTCATCTCATCTGCACTAAGACTGTCAACACGGAAGCAGTACCTTGGACACATCAAGAAATGGGGCATATACTGCTTGGACAACAATCTCGACCAAAAGGCCAAGAACATTCTGGCCGTATTGGAATTTTAACAAGCCTCCATTAGGATAATCGATGGAGCTACCGTGCCATCAATAGTGCCCCAAGTGCACTCTCCAATTACCTATCACAAGGATCGGAACGGCACGCGGTGGGAACGCACCCCTGGTAAGCTAACCAGGTACTCCGAAATCTGGGACATGGGTGTCGTTTTCTCAACATGCTGAGGAGCTTGTAGCTCATAACAGCGTTGTCACCTCAGTAACAGACCAGGAAGATGGTTATGCTCATGGTGTTATTTACCGCACAACAAGTCCAGCCATTAAGCAAACTGAGCCTGGACTCCCTGATCATCTCACCGAGAAACTGGTGTTGTCATACAGGATTTAATAAAAGAAAACAGATCGGGTTCCTCGGGTCTAGGGTTTGATTTTATGGTACACCCATATGGCAAACGACTGTGTATAACAAGACACATCTAACAATACATAGCATATACTCAGAACATTCGAGGTCAGAGTATGGAGTTGTTTATCTCTTACAAGAAACTGCATGATAGGGTCACGACTCAAACTATTTCAAGGTGGCTCAAATAGGTCCTAAAAATGGCAGGAATAGACACTGATGTTTCAACTCTCATTCCACCAGGACTGCAGCAACATCCGCAGCAATATTATACAGGTACCCACAGACTAAATCCTCAGAATGGCAGGAGGGTCATTTTAAAAAAGGGGTTTTCCACAGGTTGTATAATAAACCAGTTAATTTGGAGCCATCATTGTATTAAGAAAACATTTTAGGTTCAACAAAATAATTTGGCCGATAGGTTACAGGGTTATGATTCTCAAATTTTAAAAAATGTTATATATTTTTTTTTTTTCGTTATACCACACAACTCTTTGTATAATTGTGTTTTAAAACTACTAATGATGCTCTCTCCCAATACCCAAGGCAGTTGTGAAGCATGGACTCGTTCCACGGCATGAGGTCACAGAGCTTTGAAATCTTCACGAAGTCACTCACGTGACTCCGAAGTAAAATAGTAAGATTAAACGAGAACTTACCAGTTTGAAGTTTGATCTGTATTTTATGAGGAGTTACGATGAGGGATTTCGGGCCCTCCGCTCCCACCCTCTTATGATCATATCAAAAACTGGTATCTCTTTGATAATCTTATTATGTTAGATCATTATAGGTTTCTGTGACCTCACACCGCTGCTTTGAAGAATACACGCATGCGTGGAAGCGGGGTTCTTCCCGAAATCCCTCATCGTAACTCCTCATAAAATACAGATCAAACTTCAAACTGGTAAGTTCTCGTTTAATCTTACTATCAAACTTCATACTGGTAAGTACTCGTTTAATCTTACTATTTTACTTCGGAGTCACGTGAGTGATTCCGTGAAGACTTCAAAGGTCTGTGATTTCAAACCGTGTAACAGTTTTTATTTCACTCACTGCCGAAGTTTTTGAGGGAGGAAGTGTTATCGTAATCAACCAGTGGATCTGCTTTCACAAGAAACAGAAAGGTATTTGTTAACAATAACAACATAAAAAGCTCCCCTGAGCTTAAATTAATATTGCAGTTTGTAATATTCTTTCTGCAATTAAATCAGGTTTATCAACGGTTTATAATAAAAAATGTTCTGAACGTCGTTCCCTTGACCATTCTGCCGTATTGAGAATGTGGTCAACCGGGATGTCCATTCGTTCAGCCGCTGATATCAATGCTGCCCTAGTGGAATGGGATTAAAATGTATTATTATCTATTCCGGCAGCTTTCAGTACCTGTTTGAGCCACCTTGGAGTGGTTTGGCTCGTACCCCGTCTTGGGGTTTCTGTGGTTGTCCGATAGGCTTTCCTCTCCCTCTAAGATTGTGGGTTGTGTCTATATATTGTAGTAGATGGGTCACCACACTCAACCTGGACTCTGGTGGGTAGGCCCGGAATCCCACCAGTGAATTGGGCGTTCCTGGTCCATATAGCCATATAACGATTACAGCACGGAAAACACAGGCGATCTCGACCCTACTAGTCCGTGCCGAACTCATAATCTCGCCTAGTCCCATATACCTGCGAGTTAGATTTTTACCAGACCTAGAAAATGAACGTGATGCGTCTGGGGTAATCACCATGTTATCCAGTCTAGTTTTATGGAGTGACTGGACTCTGTGAGCGTGTACGAGAGCCATAAGCATGAGCGTTTTAACATAGATTGAGCAAGCTGAGGGATCTGGCTGGTGCCATTCTCTGAGATATGTCAATATCACACCAATATCCCATACATGGGTATACCTGGGCTTTTGGGGCTTAATATTATAGTTGCCCTTCATAAGTTTACCTTCAGTAGATTGGATCCCATGCTCTGCTGTCATGCTGTTTTAGATAAGCAGATAAGGCGCTCCATGCTGTATTTACGGCACTGTAACTCACCTTTTAGTCATGGTGTAGATGTTCCAGGAACTCCAATACGTCAGTGGTTGAATAGTTTGTTGTCCCTGCGTCGTGGCAGTATTTTACCCATGTTAGCTTTTGGTGACTGTTCGCAGGGATGCCGACATGGTGGTAATGGTTCCTTTGGATAATCCCAGTCCCTGGTAAGGTCTATTCAAAACCTGCACCCAGGAGTTTGATGTTTTTCTGGCAAGGGTGGCTTGTGCCTGATACTGGGTTGAGTCAGCAACCATGGTCCACTAGGGAAATCCATAGGTGACTCGCCCACCGTGTCGTGATGAACTGGGAACCATGGCTGTGTAGGCCGGTCGGGCACGTTCAATATCTCGGAGACAGATCCCATCTGTATTGCGAAGTGCCCGTCTGATGAGGCAGAAGGGAGGAAGGCAAAGCAGAAATTCCCCCTTCCAGCGTGTAGGCATCTATCGCTGCTGCCTCTAATCTGGTTCCTAAGTCACATACATGGGTTACTGGTGATGCCATCTTGTGCAACCAAATTGATATCTGGCTTTCAAACTGCTTAATACCTTTAGCAGATATTTTGGGTTTGACATCTATTCAATGTAATCATAAATTTTACCCCGTGACATGGTGTCTCCCACTGTGTTCTAGCTTCCTAGGACATAGGCAGCTGATAGTTAAAATGTCTTTTGACACACCATTGCCAGATTTGTTTGACCAATTTGTTGCACAATAATGATTATTATGCTCCCCATATGGTTGATATAAGCCACCACCATAGTATTATCAATCCGTAACCACATATGTACGTGCTGCATTTGAAATGCATATGCTTTTTAGCCCAATAGGCGATCACCAATCCCAAGTAGTTGATGCCCGGTATGTGTAGTAACGATGTTTGTGAATTGGTCCATCTGTTACCTGTGCTGGATATGGAGTTTAGTTCTCCCCAGCCTAAAGTACTGGCATCGGTTTTTAATAACCAAGTTGGGATTCGTGATGACAATAGGGCTGAAAACTATGCCAAATATATGTCTGCCCACCACCGTAATTGTGATATAGCTTCAGTGGGTACATTCATGATTTGATTATAGTGACCCAAGTACCTTGGCAAAGTAACAGTCATATGGACGGAATTATTATTGAAGCCCAGATAATCCATGGTAGTTAACGCTTCAATTCTGGTTTATCTGGGCGTGGGATAAACCTCAGAGCTTTAGGGAGCTGTTTCGTAGCTAGGACTGCTGCCACAGCTAATTCCTTTGTTTCCCCTAATATGAGGATATCATCCAATATATGCCATGATTATGCTTGTTTTCTTAATATTTTCATGGCCATTTTTTTAATATTTATAATAGTTTAGGGCTGAGGTTAGACCATAGGGAATGCTCTATGCTCCCATTCTATAATGATCCTAGTGTATGGGTATGAGATAGTTAGCATCTTCCATATCAATGCTCCCCATAGGTATCCTTTGGAGATCAGATGTCTGGCAGTGACAAAAACTCGTCTCAATCTTAAAGTGTATATACTCAACAGATTTATTTAGTGATATTAGATCAATGATGATGCTACATTCACCATCTTTTGTAGTTTTGGTGAATATATTCGATACAAATTCCAATGGTTCATGTTTACTCCCATGATCCGTTTAGTAATGAGCCTTTCTAGTTCAGCTTGACCTTCTCACTTCTCTTTCTTAGAGGGAGAAAATGCCCTTTGGGCGCATTGCTGAACTGGCGGTAATATGCCCAATTTGAATTCGTTTTTATCCACTAATACTGTTGAGTATATTTTAGTTATTTGTGACTGCATCCCATGCTTTATCAACAAGTGTAAATGCCCCCCCCCCCCCCCCCCCCCCCCCGCAGTTAGTAGAACACCCTTATTTAGTGTAAACTGGGAGGAACCAGACTACCTACCTCCATGTTTATTGTTTTTCCATGAAGGCCTAGTTTGCTGGTATGCTGGTGCTGTCGGTGGGGCAGCGCATTTTCCCACGGCTCCGCTCTGAGCCCCTGTCTAAAAAGAACTTTGGGGGTAATGTGAAGCGGTCGCCAGGCTTTCACCAGTCCTTGTTTGATATTGCTGGTGGATGCCGAGGGGTGCTGCCAGCTGGGTGTTGGATGCGATGTCCTGCTCGTTCCATGGCCTGCCCTCATGAGGCGCACAGGTTTAGCTGCCTCTCTTCCCGCAGCAGCGGTTTGCATAGCCCCGTATATTTGGGGTTGCGGGCAGGTCTTATATGCACCATTGCTCAGTCGAGTATCCCAAATTTGGGAACATCTTAGGCGTCAGCACCCTGGTAGTACAACGGGATAGTCTCATCCTGGGAGAACCACCTTGGTGATCATGGCGTCTCGCTTGCCAGGTGAGTATGATCCGTGGAAAAACGAGCAAAGGCGGTAACATCTTGACCCTTCTGTTAGGAGCTTCAGAATTCGCTGCTTTTAGCTCTTGTCTGCGAGTCTGCTGACCCAGCTGCCTGCGGATTTGCCTCTAGAAAGGCCTGCTCCTGCAGGGCTTTGTTGGGAAGATGGTCGCATGGAGGAGCCATGTAGTGGCCCACGACACCCAGTAGCTCTTCCTGATCCTGCTCCCCTGGCATACTGCTGTTCTCGTCCGCCTGCCCAGCGTTTAAGCCAGCCCAGCCCTGGCCTCCTTAGCTAGCCTCAAAAGAGGAAGCAAAAGGGTGTGCTATAAATTGGAGGAGGCATAGCTCAAACTCCGCTGTTGCATCAATCCCTCGTCAAGGGAGATGGCTAGTGCAATAGCACTGGGGTAGGAGTGTCAGCTCCCTTGGCATTCAGCCAGTGCCCCTTTTTTCCTGGAGGTTTTGAACTCCATGACCTCCTCTGGCTTGGGGAGACAGACATACTTATTTTTGCTGTCTCCAGCCTGTTCCAGTTTTGGAGGAAGTTAGCTCCTGTAGAACCTGTTAAATTGGTAAGGTTTTTGTCTTACCTGTATGTAGAGGCTGCCTGCCGTTTTTCAGGCGGCATTGTAGCGGTTCCCGGGCAGCGATTCTCCTTGTCAGGAGTCTGCAGGGCTGCCGGTCGGGTTTTTTAAACTTCCCGCCGGTCCGCTGCTGTTCACCAAACAGCTGTTCAGCGGACCGGCATCAGCGCAGCTCTCTGTCAGCGGTCCGCAGCCTGTGCGGTCCCGTTAGCGCCTATCCCCCTCCACTGTCGGCTCCTTCGCTGGAGTCGAACGGGGGCCGCTTCCTCTGCTGTTTTGCTCCCCCTAGAGCAAAAAACACAAGGCCCGATTAAGGTAAGTACTTACCTCACGTCCTTGGATGCGGGAGCTGCCCGACTCCCGCTGGCCGCGTTGCACAGCTGTGCGATAATGCCGCACATGCGCACTGGGCTGGGATCTTCACGGAATCACTCACGTGACTCCGAAGTAAAATTGTGGACACAGCCCAGACCATCACCTAAACCAACTTCCCTTCCATTGAAGTTTAGTATAACCATATAACCATATAACAATTACAGCAGGGAGACAGGCCATCTCGACAATTCTAGTCCGTGCCGAACACATAATCTCCCCTAGTCCCTTATACCAGCGCTCAGACCATAACCCTCCATTCCCTTCCCATCCATATAACTATCCAATTTATTTTTAAATGATAAAAACGAACCTGCCTCCACCACCTTCACTGGAAGCTCATTCCACACAGCAACCACTCTCTGAGTAAAGAAGTTCCCCCTCATGTTACCCCTAAACTTCAGTCCCTTAATTCTCATGTCATGTCCCCTTGTTTGAATCTTCCCTACTCTCAGTGGGAAAAGCTTTTCCACGTCAACTCTGTCTATCCCTCTCACCATTTTAAAAACCTCTATCAAGTCCCCCCTTAACCTTCTGCGCTCCAAAGAATAAAGCCCTAACTTGTTCAACCTTTATAATAGCAAGGAGTTTCTACTGCAGTTGTACAGGGTCTTGGTGAGACCATACCTGGAGTATTGCATACAGAATTGGTCTCCCAATCTGAGGAAAGACATTATTGCCATAGAGGGAGTACAGAAAAGATTCACCAGACTGATTCCTGGGATGTCAGGACTTTCATATGAAGAAATACTGGATAGTACTCGCTAGAAATTAGGAGATTGAGGGGGGAGCTTATAGAAACTTACAACATTCTTAAGGGGTTGGACAGGCTAGATGCAGGAAGATTGATCCCGATGTTGGGGAAGTCCAGGACAAAGGGTCACAGTTTAAGGATAAAGGGGAAATCCTTTGGGACCGAAATGAGAAAAGCATTTTTGACACGGATAGTGGGGAATCTCTGGAACTCTTTATCACAGAAAGTAGTTGAGGCTAGTTCATTGGCTATATTTAAGAGGGAGTTAGATGTGGTCATTGTGGCTAAAGGGATCAGGGGGTATGGAGAGAAGGCATGTACAGGATACTGAGTTGGATGATCAGCCATGGTCATATTGAATGGCGGTGCAGGCTCGAAGGGCCGAATGGTCTACTCCTGCACCTATTTTCTATGAACCTATGAATCTATAATAGGTTGAATATGCAGGGTATTGTATCCAGGGTAAAATAATCAAGAACCAGATCGAATCAGTCTGAAGAAGGGTCGCCCAAAGATGCTGCTTCACCCGTTGAGTCACTCCAGCATTTTGTGTATACCAGACGACATATGTTCAACGTTGGTGGAGAAATAATTATTCGTAACGTGTGGCGCATATTTTCACTCAGAGGATGACGGCTACATGGAATATGTTGCCAGAGGAGGTATTCCACACTGGTGAAATAACAACATTTTCGAGACACTTGGTCAGGAATCATTTAGCGGGATATAGTTATATGCGGGCAAAGGGCACTGGCACACACGGGCCATTTTGCCAAGCGTCAAGAATGCTTTATTATCCTATGTCCCGAAACGAAACAATTAAGTTCTTACTTGCAGCATGGACATGTTGGGTTGATGGTTCTGATTCCTTGCCCTGTGAAATTGTGACTTGCGAGTCGAAGATAATGTGGATGGCCTTTTCTCCACAGTAGGAATGACTAAAACTAATATATATGGACTTAATGTGAGGGCTTTCAGATTTAAAGGGGACAAGTGGGGGGTCACACAGAAGCTGTGATGTGTGTACAGAAGGGTTGAAAGCAAGTGCAATTACAACGTTTAAAAGGCATTTGGCAGTGTCATGGATTGGAAAACAATAGATAGATAGATAGATAGATAGATAGATAGATAGATAGATAGATAGATAGATAGATAGATAGATAGATAGATAGATAGATAGATAGATAGATAGATAGATAGATAGATAGATAGATAGATAGATAGATAGATAGATAGATAGATAGATAGATAGATACAAGATACAAGATACAAGATACAAGATACATTTAATTGTCATTTGGACCCCTTGAGGTCCAAACGAAATGCCGTTTCTGCAGCCATACATTACAAACACATAGACCAAAGACACAACATCATTTACATAAACATCCATCACATCGCTGTGATGGAAGGCCAAATAAACGTATTTCTCCACTGCACTCTCCCCCCCCCCCATGTCAGAGTCAAAGTCAAAGCATAGATAGATAGATAGATAGATAGATAGATAGATAGATAGATATAGATAGATAGATAGATAGATAGATAGATAGATAGATATATAGATAGATAGATAGATAGATAGATAGATAGATAGATAGATAGATAGATAGATAGATAGATAGATAGATAGATAGATAGATAGATAGATAGATAGATAGATAGATAGATAGATAGAAGGATAGATAGATAGCCTTTTATTGTAATTCAGACCGAAGTCTGAACGAAATTGCAGCAGTCATACATATAATACAATACAATAAAACACCAATAAACACATATTAACATCCACCACAGTGAGTCCACCCAGCATCTCCTCACTGTGATAGAGGCAAAAGTCTTAGATCTGCAGTCTCTTCCCTCCTCTTCTCCCTCTGCGCTGGGGCGATACTCCCCCGGGCGATGTTAAAAACAGTCCCGCGGCTCAAACACCGCGGCCCGGGGTGGTTGAAGCTGCCGCCCACAAGTTCTGCAGACGCAGCCGCTGGCCCGCGGCCGAACCCCGGACTCAGGCCACCACCGCCAGAACACCGTCCCAGCCACCCTCACGTGAGTACTGCGCCGTCTTCAGCCTCGGGCTGGGCCGCCCCGGACATGGGCGTCGCTTCTTCCCCGACTTGGGCGTCGCTTCTTCCCCGGGCTGGGCTGCCCCGACTTGGGCGCCGAACCTCCCTCGGGCTGCGAGCGCCGCACCTCCCCGAGCTCGGCCGCTCCGACGGGAGCCTCGTTCCACCCTCGGGCTGGCCGCCCTCACGGGAGCGTCCCAACCTCTTCCAGCCCTGAGCCCTGAGCCGGACCACCCTCACGGGAGCGAGCTCAGAGCGAGTCCTGGCGGGCTCTGCCTCCGGAGCCTCGAGGTCGTCAGCTCCATTAGGCCTCATCGCAGACGGAGGCAGAGAAGGGGAATACGACAAAAAAGGTCGTATTCCCCCGCAGGGAGAGACTGCAAACCCCGTTTCAACCCGCCCCCCAAACCCACCAAAAAACACAAACTAAAACTAAAAAACTAAACTAACCAAAACAAAACAAACAACATAAAAAACACAAAACAACGGGACTGCCGGTAAGCCGCTGCAGCCAGAGCCGCGCCGCCACTCCGAATAGCAGGATGTGGGCCCAAAACAGGCAAATGTGACTCTAACATCAAGGAAGCTTGGTCAGCACACGCACGCTGCGGCTGAAGGACTGTCTATCTGCTGTGTAACTGTCTCTATCACTCTATGAGTGGAGAAACATATGATTCTCTGAAAGAAGTCTTGAAGGCTTTCCATTGTTCGTTTCCTATTTCGCACGTCAAGCGTACGTTCCAAAATCCCTAGTCGCACCTACTTTCATTGCATTGAAAACGGCATGTTTCCAAATTGCCCAGAAAGATGCAACGTGAATACGACAACCGAATTCCCCCATTCTGTGTTGCAGCCATTGCATGATTTTATGATCTTCTTTATTGTACTTTGCAACCGTATGCTCTTTTCCTTCAACTATACGCCCTTGCAATTTCATCTTTACACATGTTCCAGCGACCATCGTCCCACTTTGCCTGGGTTGTTGCTGTTGAACAGCTGCGGCTCGCCTGCAGTCCGTCTGTTTTTACTTTTTGTTGTTGTTGTTTTTTGTCTTGTTTTAGTTAAATTTTAGTTGATTAGATTGTGTTATGGGTGCGGTGGGGGGGGGGGGACGACATGTTTTTTTTTTATCTCTTCCTTCGGGAGAATGCGACTTTTTCTTGTCGTATCCCCCTTCTCTGCCTCCAGCTGCGCTGAGGCCTAATGGCGGAGCTGGCGGTCTCCAACTGACCGACCTCGAGTTCCGGAGGCAGAACCAGCCCGGACTAACAGCGCGAGGCTAGCCGACTTCGGGGCTGTGGCAGCGGGACTCGGAGCTGAGGCAACGGGACTCGGAGCGGAGGCAGGTGTGGCCCGACTCGCTGAGACGGCGTTCCGGGTTTCGGCAGCGGCGACATCACTACGGACGTCCGCTGGACTGGTGGGCAGCATTTTCGGCCGGATCGCCTCAGCGCAGAGGGAGAACTAGGAGGGAAGAGACAGAGACTAAGACGTTTGCCTCCATCACAGTGAGGAGGTGCTTGGTGAACTCACTGTGGTGGATGTTAATTTGTGTTTATTGTATGTTTTGCTATTTATTGTGTATGACTGCAGGCAACGAAATTTCGTTCAGACCGAAAGATCTGAATGACAATAAAGGATTCAAATCAAATCAAATCAAATCAAAAGCAACCCGACCTCGTTGACCAGAAACACACCACCGAAGGATGATTTCCTAAACATCTTTCACAAATTTCGTAAACTAGCGTCGCTTAACCTCGAGAAAGAGACTCGGAGCAGAACCCTACCCCTTACGCGCGCTTAACTCTCTTCGTCGCCGAAGGCGTCATATATTTGTCTTATCTTCGGTTATACTTTCCTACTCTCCCAGCCAAATCTTGCCCCCTCCCCCCCGTGCCCGAACAGCTGAGTATTTTTTAGTCATTCTGATTTAATTTCAAACCTACCACAGTGTGTTTGTTTTGCTTTTGAACTAAAATATGTCCGCTTTCCTTGAAATTGGCGACAGACAGATGGAATGAGGCGATGTTACCAGGAACAATACATATATTATTGTCAACAAAATAGAGAGAGTACAGAGGAGATTTACTAGAATGTTGCCTGGGTTTCAACAACTAAGTTACAGAGATAGGTTGAATAAGTTCGGTCTTTATTCTCTGGAGCGCAGCAGGTTAAGGGGGGACCTGATAGAGGTCTTTAAAATGACGAGAGGGATAGACAGAGTTGATGTGGACAAGCTTTTCCCTTTGAGAATAGGGAAGATACAAACAAGAGGACATGACTTCAGAATTAAGGGACAGACGTTTAGGGGTAATATGAGGGGGAACGTCTTTACTCAGAGAGTGATAGCGGTGTGGAATGTGCTTCCAGTGGAAGTGGTGGAGGCAGGTTCATTGGTATCATTTAAAAATAAATTGGATAGGCATATGGATGAGAAGGGAATGGAGGGTTATGGTATGAGTGCAGGCAGGTGAGCCTAAGGGGAAAAAAATTGTTCGGCACGGACTTGTAGGGCCGAGATGGCCTGTTTCCGTGCTGTAATTGTTATATGGTTATATGATTTATATTGGCGACTGTGACACGTCTCGAAGTCGGACTTGGATTTTATCGGCATTCACTCCCACCGCTCTGAATTGTCGAATTCCAATACTGATTATTTACTTTTGAATTAGTAATACAAATTAAACAAACCATTGTCTTTATGCCTTTCCCTTTTCTGTGGATTCGCATGTGATAAATGGCGGATTATATTTCGGATTCAATTGTGCTAACGCCCTCCAGCTTCAGCTGAGCCGTTCGCCGCGTCAACCAAATGATTCCTAACCCGCCAAAAGACCTTCACGTTGTAACTTAAATCGAGAGCGATACAATGATCTGCACTTTCTACGTCAGGCATTCCGCCACCCCGGGATGTGAAATTACTTCATATTGTGTGGAAATAAACGTGTTTGTTCAAGAGAGTATGATTAATATTTGTGTTCCGTCATTCCCCGGACCCCACTGGAGAATTGGCGGGAGTATTAATGAACACCCGAACCGCGCTGGAGCTCAATTGTGCTCCCCGGATAACGCCGACACCGGGACGCTTCCAGATGGGACGGGCAGCAATTCTGTACGTCAATGAAATCATCTATCCGATCCTGGCGGCGTTCGGTATCCCTGGTAAGTTGTGATTGAGTTGCTTAATGCGTTGCTGGTCTGATTCAACTCTACAGGGCGTGAGTGCTTGTTCGTAATCCCCTGCACAACAACAAACTGTACTCCGAATAGTACAGGCAAATTATCCGAATACGCATCGCCGTAGCGTCGTGATGCACAATCATATGAACAGGGAACAGAATAGAAGATATTCGGACGTAGAACGGTTGGACAGCGGGTTGAATGAAAGCATCTTCGTAAATGGGAGTGAACGGGAACTTGACTCTCCGAAGAACGTAATATTGGAATAACTAAACTGATGAGTTTTTCAAGAGGTCAGAATTCAAGGATGGTGGGGTTCACTTGTCTGTAGCGCCGGAGAAGGAGACATTGATAACGAAGTGTTTGTAAAAAGACCGAGAACATTACATTGGATCCTGAAGTACTGGAGTAAGTCAGCGGGTCATGCGGCATCGCTGGCGGACATGGATAGCCGACTTTTCGGGTCGGGATCTTTCTTCAGATCCCTAGATGCAGGAAGATTGTTCCCGAAGTTAGGGAAGTCCAGAACAAGGGGTCACAGTTTAAGGATAAGGGGGGGAAATCTTTTAGGACCGAGCTGAGAAAAACATTTTTCACACATTTTTCACACAGAGAATCTCTGGAATTCTCTCCCGCAGAAGGTAGTTGAGGCCAGTTCATTGGCTATATATAAGAGGGAGTTAGATGTGACCCTTGTGGCTAAAGGTATCAGGGGGTATGGAGAGAAGGCAGGTACAGGATACTGAGTTGGATGATCAGCCATGATCATATTGAATGGCGGTGCAGGCTCGAAGGGCCGAATGGCCTACTCCTGCACCTATTTTCTATGTTTCTATGACCGGGTGAGCTACTCTGCATTTATTCGTGCTTCCAACATATTGGAGTTGAGAGTTAACTAGCAGGCGATTGGTGAATGTGGGGTATAAGATCGTGACCAAGTGAGGCAAAAGGACAAAGTGGTGATGGTGCCGCTGATTGTAGGCGAAGGAATCTTAATCTGCCGTCTGAGTACTGTCCTCCTCCACTATCACCAGCCAATAATAAACTTTCACCCTCGCTCAGACAGTACAACTGCTTCCGTCTATTCGGGCTCCCTTGTTAAAAACAAAATAACCACACGGAACGAAAGGAGTGCTCGCAGCGTAGCGGGACCGGTGACTGCCCCGGATCCGGATCACCAGAGCATTGTAATATTGGTGTGGCCACACCGATATTACAATGCTCTGGTAATCAACGCAGGCACCACTTAAATATCTCCAAAGCCACCCTCTTCACTGCATCGTAAAAAGAGTCCACCGAAATGTTGCACCGCGTCTCACTCTCCGTCAGATGCAGCCCGAGTATTTTCAGCAATAACTTTCCCATTTCAGTTATCCAGATCCCTTAGTTTCCTCTCTGCTTGCCATTTTGATTGATAAAGAAACCAAAATGTTTTTAAAGAACAGAAGACAATTTTAAGTGGTTTAATTAGAACGCGGGGAAGTACCTAAACTTGAAATCGAAATAGGATGTGCTAGAAAACAGAAAGGGGCTGATCAAGGGTTGGTGCTTCAGATCAAAGACCATTCCTTCAATCTCTGATGGTCACCGTCACTCCAGATGCCGAGTCTTAGAGCTAAAGCGTGAGCATTTATCAAATTGAGTTCTTGAACCTAAAGCCTGTTTCCAGATTATTTAGGGTTTTTTTTTGTCATGCAAAGATAGTTTTATTTTCAGATTGGAGTTTGGAGAGTATTTTGGGACTGGCGACATGATTTGTTTTGTAGGTTTTTATTCTCTGGAGCGCAGAAGGTTAAGGGGGGACTTGATAGAGGTCTTTAAAATGATGAGAGGGATAGACAGAGTTGACGTGGACAAGCTTTTCCCATTGAGAGTAGGAAAGATTCAAATAAAGAGGACATGACTTCAGAATTAAGGGACAGAAGTTGAGGGGTAACATGAGGGGGGACTTCTTTACTCAGAGCATGATAGCTGTGTGGAATGAGCTTCCAGTGGAAGTGGTGGAGGCAGGTTCGATTTTATCATTTAAAAATAAATTGGATAGGTATATGGATGGGAAAGGAATGGGGGGGTTATGGTCTGAGTGCAGGCAGGTGGGGCTAATGGGAAAATAATTGTTCGGCACGGACCTGTAGGGTCGAGACGGCCTGTTTCCGTGCTGTAATTGTTATATGGTTATATAGTCAAATGAAGCTGATATCATCACTCTGCCTGTGCAAAGTGTTATTGAATGACGGGCGGCAATTAACGCTTTGAATTCCAATTGAGCGCCTTCCAATCGTGGTCCGTCTCGTTGAGTGTCATCATTCATAAAATAATGCAGCGCGGAAGTGGAGCCTTCGGTCCAATTTGTTAATTCTGTCCAAGATGCCCCATCTACACTTGTCCCATTGGCACGCTTTTAGCTCATATATGTCGGAAACATTCCTGTCTTCGAATTTGCCCAAATAAGTTTCAAATTGTTGTTTTCTTATATATCTCAAATACCTCATCTGCCAGCCTGTTCCCTACACTCACCGGTTGGGAATGGTGAAACTTCATGTGAAATACATCCCTTGCTTATGCCCATCAGCCCGTGTTCCCGCGCGTGTATCTATAGGATGATCCAGAGTACGTTCAGACAGGAAGTGAAGAACATGCTTAAATATTTAACCGGGATTATTAGTAAACACAAGAAACTGGCGCGGCAGTGGCCTGAAATCAGACGGAATGTGACGCCATCTTCGCTTCATTCATCCACAAGATCGTGCTGTTCTGTGCTCTCCATTCCACCCAGAACGGAGTCGTGCAACCAGGCTCCCCATTAAAATAGATTTTACCCCATTGCCCCATTCATTCTCGACTTTATCTTGATATCATGTGGCTCTTGTCCATTCGCCGTATCTGATCCCCTTATGCGTTCTTGCAGCCCCAAACCTAATCGTAATTCCATTAAATTATGGTTCCGTTGAAATATTAATTCCATTGCATTTGTGTTCTTCCTTCAGCGAACGTGCTGACGGCTGTAATCCTACACCGAGGAAAGTGCGGGCTCTCCAGAGGAATCACCCGTTACATGGTGGCGATGGCAATCTCCGACCTTCTTGTTATAATCTTACACGTGTTACTCCGGGAAATCTACATTTACTACGTCTCTAACTCGTTCCTCTCCCTCAGCGCAGTTTGTCCTTCTAATGTTTACCTGCGGATCGTCACCGTGGACTATTCCGTCTGGTTAACCGTGTCCTTCACCTTTGACCGTTTTGTCAGCATTTGCTGCCCAAAGCTGAGACTCATCTATTGCACGGATAGGACGGCCGCCGTGGTCATTGTGTCCATGTGCGCACTGTGCTGCATAAAGTACATCCCCTTTAACTTCATGTACGAGTCACGCTTCACTGTGAACAGCGTCAAGTGGGGGTGCCGGCCTAAACCAGCCTACTTCACCTCCGTCTGGTGGGTGGCTTTCTCGTGGATGTGTAGTATCTCTCTCTCCTTTCTCCCCTTCCTTCTGGTTCTATTGTTTAACGGACTGACGGTCAGGAACATCGTTGCGGCCAGCAGAGTCCGCCGGCGCCTGAAGGCACTGGATGGCAAGGACGTTGAGACAGAGAATCGGACAAAGTCCATAGTGTTGCTGTTCACGGTGTCCGGCACCTACATACTGCTGTGGACAACGGCAACTGTCACCTACATTTCCACTCGTGTCACTGTGAATTTCGTGGGCGGGGATCACACAAGCCCCTCCTACATCGCCAATGACGTGGGCGTCTTGCTCATGCGCATCAGCTCGTGTGCCAACACTTGCATCTATGGGATGACCCAGAGTAGGTTCAGACAGGAAGTGAAAAACGCGGTTAAATACTTAACTGGGGTTGTTAGTAAACCTATGGCACTAGTGCGGCAGTGGGCTGGAACCAGAGTTGAGATGTGACGCTGCCCTTCGCTTTATTCTTCCACAAGATCGTGCTCTCGATTTCACCCAGAAAGGACGCGTGGAATAGGACTCTTCGATTACCTGCTATTTTTGCGTAATATTTCTCGGTTCCGTTTGTACACTGTCGTAAAATAAAGCTATCGACACAGTGTAATTTTCATATTTCCATCTCATTGCAAGAAATAATGAGTTGCATTTAATGATGTTGCATTAAGATCACTGAACCTGAAAACATGCCCCAGCTTTTTATGAAATTACATCAGATTTCATCCATTCTCCGTTTATGATGACTGAATAATGTTTTGTGTTCTGGACAAAGTCTAAGCGAAATGTGTTGGGCACGTTCTCCACGCAGAGATTGGTGGGCGACTGAAATGCGCAGCCGTTGATGGTCGTGGTAACAGACATGTTGGGGGCGTTTAAAGTATTTTCAGATAGGCAGGTGGATGTGCAGGAAATAAAGGCATATGACACATGTGCGAGTTTAGTGCAGTTTGAGTTTAGTGCGCATGTGCGAGTTTAGTGCAACTTGGCATCATGTTCAGCAGGGAACATTTTCGCCGAATGGCTTGTCCCTATGCTTTACTGTTCTATGTGCTAAGAAAGGTGAAATACGTCGTGGTCTCCAATGTGCAGGAACGAACTGCAGATGCTGGTTTACACTGAAGACAGACACGACATGCTCGTGTAACTCAACGGGTCAGGCAGCGACTCTGGTAAAAAAAAAAAGGCACAGGTTACATTTCGGGTCGAGAATGTTTTTCAGACTCTTTTCTGAAGCAGTGTCTCCAACCGAAACGCCACCAACTACTTTTTCCCAGAGGCACTCTAGTGCACTAATATTGTTTTGTTTCTCTTTTGTGGTATTCAGTACTTTTTCCTTCATTAATGCTTTTATGCAACATAATTTCTTATCATAGCGCTACATGTCTTCCCTGCACGTGCGCACGAGGAACACGCACACATTTACACATCCAGAAATATACACACGCCTGACTCGATCACCCCGACGGGGGCTTCTATCATCGGCTGCGGGGGTTTTGATCGACCCGGCTGCGGATGGTTTGACTGCCCCGAGAGCGCGTGAACAAGAGGAAGAAGATTGAACTTTATTGCCTTCCATCACAGTGAGGAATATGGAATCCAATGTGAGAGATGTTTCTGTTAACTGCTATGTGGTTGTGTGTTTTGTTGCTTCTCACTCAGTATGGCTGAATGGTAACGCACATTTCACTGTAACTTAATTGGTGCATGTGATAATAAACTGACCTTGAAACTTTGAACCTTCAAACATGGATACACACTCTCACACAATACACACACGACCCCCCCCCCCCCCCCCCCACACACACACACACACACATACACGTACGCACCCACACACACACATACACACACACACATAAACAAACACACACGCAAACACACACACACACACACACATAAACACACACATGTGTATATGCGCGCGCGCGCACACACACACACACACACGCTTCCGCCATTAAACGGGACTGACCCCAGTCTGACGCAGGATCTCGATCCGAAACGTCACTCATTCCTTCTGTCCAGAGATGCTGCCTGTCCCGCTGAGTTCCTCAAGCATTTAGTGTATATCTTCGGTTTAAATTTGCATCCGTATTTCTTCCCAGCACATAAGAGTGTAGGCAGGTGCTTGGGGTTCGTAACCAGCCGCACAATATGAATGGAAGTAGGATATGGAGCAAATATATAACACGTGTGTAGGCCACCGCAGGTTCCGTGCGCAGTTCTGATCAAGACACACAACCAAATAAAAGCCACTCTGGATGAAGATGCAGTTTTGGTGATTTACCAAGATGTTTGCCCAGGGTGGATTATCTCGTCTATGAGGGATGGATAAGCAGCGGTGTTTCCTTTGGAGCGGATTTTGGTAGTGGAGGCTGTTAGACCTGTGTGAAGTTGGAGAGGAGCGGGGGTATGAACAGAAGTGGCAGAGGACTAATATGTCTATTACTAGGGTGTAAAGGTTTATAGTGAGGTGTGGAACATTTAAAGGGGATTTGAGGATAATATTTTCAGGCATATCATGCGCAAAACCTGGATGCATTGTCTGAGGTGTTCGTGGATACAGATAGCATGACAACAGTTCAGTGTTCCATTAGCATTGTAAATGCCACGGATAGAACGACGGGAGTATTTGTCAGCTAGTCGAGCTGCACGACTCCAAGTGATGTCACCCACAGGGACAGTGACGCAGTTTCCATCCTGACCTCCCTCCACCTGTCTCCATGAAGTTTGCACCTTCTCCATGTGAATGCGTGGGTTTTCACAGGAGTTTCGCTTTCGTCCGTCCCTCACACCCGAGAGACATGCGGATTAGTGAATTAACTAGTGCGTGGTTGAATCTAGAGAGCGAATTGATTGTATTGAGGCAAGAATAAAGTGCGATTAGTTTTTAATGACACAGATAGAAGCTTAGCGCCGGGAGGATGTTGGGTGAAAATAAAATAACAAGTTACATGCGGTCAATATGAAATCTGAAATATAAAATCTAATATAAAGGTGCCGACCAGGTTGCACCCGTGGGAAATGAGACAGCGCTAATAATTCCCGGAATCCTTGCAACTTAATCAGATTCGTTTGTCTTTTCCAAATTCTGGCGAACTGGTCTGTTGGTGCGTCTATCACTTCCTCGATGCCACTAGGTGGCGCGAATTAATTACACTCTTCAATTTACGCGATTAATCTGTGAAGAGATCTGAAAAGTCAGCCGCCTAACATTGTACTTAACCCGATAACTAATGGTAACTTCATCTGTTTGTCACAATCCTTCTCCGGCCCACAGAAGTAATATCAAGCTTTAACTTCTGCAACATTGAATGCATATTTACGGAATTTACTGTGTGTTGATGCTATGATGGGTCTCGATCAGTTCGTGTGGACTGGTGGGTAGCCAATGTAACTCCACTTTAAAAAAAAAGAAAGAAAACGAGGAAGTATAGACTAGTTACCCTTACATCAGTAGTGCGAAACTGCTGGGGTCGATTATTAAAGATGTTATAGCAGCGCATTTGGAAAGCAGTGACGGGATCTGGATAGTCAGCAAGGATTTAAGAAGGGGAAATCATGCTTGCTAATCTTTTGGATTTTTTTTTCACGGCGTAACAAGTATAATGGAAAAGGGACGTGGTGCATCTGCACTTTCAAAATTACATTGACAAGTTTCCACACAGGATATTAGTGTGCAAAATGAGAGAACATGGTTTTGGGGCTAGGGTATTGACATGGATAGAAAACGGTTGGCAGACAGGAAGCAAATAGTAGGAATTAAGGGTCCTTTTTCAGAATGGCAGGTAGTGACCATTGGGGTGCCGCAAGGCTCGGTGCTGGGATACCAGTTGTTTACAATATATGTTAACGATTTAGACGAGCGATTTAATGTAACATTTCTAACATTGCGGATGACACAAAGCTGGGTGGCAGTGTGAGGTGCGAGGAGGATGCTATGAGGCTGCAGGGTGACGTGGATAGGTTGGATAAGTGGGTAGACGCATGGCAAATGCAGCATAATGTGGATCCATGTGAGGTTATCCACTTTGGTGGCAAGAACAGGAGGGCAGATTATTATCTGAATGGTGTCAGATTAGGAGAAGGGGTGGAACAACGAGACCATGCGTGCTTGTACACCAGTCACTGAAAGTAAGCATGCAGGTACAGCAGGCAATGAAGAACGCCAATTGCATGTTGGCCTTCATTGCGAAACGATTTGAGTTTAGGACCAAGGAGGTCCTACTGCATTTGTACAAGACCCTGGTGAGACCACATCTGGAATATTGTGTGCAGTTTCGATCTCCTAATTTGAAGAAGGACTTCCTTCATATTGAAACGGTGCCGAGTAGATTCACGAGGTTAATGCCCGGGATGGCGGGCCTGTCATTTGAGGAAAGATTGGAAAGAGTGGGCTTGTATTTACTGGAATTTCGAAGGATTAGAGGGGATCTTATAGAAATGTATAACATTATAACAGGACTGGACAAGCTAGATGCAGGAACATTTTTCCCAATAATAAGGAAGTCCAGAACAAGGGGCCACAGTCCAATAATAAAGGGGGTGCCATTTAAAACTGAGTTGAGAAAAAGACGTTTTCACCCAGAGAGTTGTGAATTTGTGGAATTCTGTCCACAGAAGGCAGTAGGGGCCAATTCACTGGACATATTTGAAAGATAGTTAGATAGAGCTCCAGGGGCTAGCGGAATCAAGGGATATGGGGAGAAGGCAGGAGCGGGTTACAGATTGTGGATGATCAGCCATGATCAAAATGAATGACGGTGCAGGCATGAAGGGCCAAATTGCCTCCTCTTGCACCTATTGTCTACGTTTCTATATCTAAAACTATTATTATCAAACTTGAAAGCAATGAATGCAACTAATATTATGCAGTTATTGATACATCTGTTCATCGTTCACACGCAATTGCTGTATTGTTCCTTCATATGCAGACTTAATTTTGTTGAATGAAATGAAATAGTTATGAGGCAACATTGTCAGTTAATTTTGCACCACAGTCACCAAATTGAATAACATGCTAAACGCAAAGAAGAAATTAACTTGTAGATTTATTTGCTCATGTCAAATTTCAAAGCCTTCCTTTGAAATTAATATGCTGAACTATGAGGATGATTTTGCAACCAGTTTAAAGAGGACATTGGTAGGTTATCAGAATGAACTCTGAATTTGTAAATTAAATATGGAGACATGTGATGTTTAGATTAGTTTAGAGATACAGGGTGTAAACAGTCCATACCGATCACCATCACCCATTCACTAGTTCTATCCTACACACGAGGGACAATTTAGAGGCTAATAAATCTACAAACCTGCATGTCATTGAGATTTGGAAGGAAACTGGAGCAGCCATGCCGTCACAGGGAGAATGTACAAACTCCATACAGACAGCACCCATAGTCAGGATTGAACTTGGCTCTCTGGCGCTATAAAGCAGCAACACTACCGCTGCGCCACTGTGCCGCCAGTTATTCATTTGGACACACCTAGACTAAGTTGCAGATGAATTATTGAATTGAATTGAACGATACAGCGTGGAAACAGGCCCTTCGGCCCATAGAGTGCATACCAATTTGTGATCCCCTGTACACACACACACTCATTAACAAAGTAACATTAATATCAGACGTTTTAAATGTCTTCTTCACATTAGCGTTTTATAATCGGCTTCAAAGTCTTCTAACTAGCCTGTGAAGTCTCCTTCACGTTAACGTCTTATAATTGCATTTGAAGCCGATAGATTTGCTGATCTTTTATCAGCATTCGAGAATTGTACGTATATTTAGGTTGAGAAAAATAGGATCAACAGACAATAGGTGCAGGAGTAGCCCATTCGACCCTTCGAACCAGCACCTACATTCACTGCGATCATGGCTGATCATCCACAATCAGTACCCCATTCCGGCCTTATCGCCATATCATTTGACCCCGCTATCTTTACGAGCACCATCTAACTCTCTCATGAAACCATCTAGAGAATTGGCCCCCACTGCGTTCTGAGGCAGAGAATTCCATAGATTCACAACTCACTGGTTGAGAAAAGTTTTTCCTCATCTCCATTCTAAATGGTCTACCCCTTATTCCTAAACTGCGGGCCCTGGTTCTGGATTCCCCCAACGACGGGAACATGTTTCCTTCCTTTAGCGTGTCCAATCCCTTAATAATCTTAGATGTTTCAATAGGATCCTCTCTCATCCTTCTAATTCCAGTTGTTACACGCCCAGTCGCTCCATTGTTTCAACATATGACAGTCCCGCCATCCCGGGAATTAACCTCGTAAACCTATCTCAATAGCACTCCCTCAATAGCAATAGCAAGAATGTCCTTCCTCAAATTTGGGGACCAAAACTGCACACAATATTCCAGGCGTTGTCTCACTAGGGCCCCGTACAACTGTAGAAATAACTCTTTGCTCCAATAATCAATTCCTCTTGTTATGAAGGTCAAGTTGCTATTGGCTTTCTTCACTGCCCTGCTATGCCTGCATACTCACTTTCACCGAGATCACGTTGTACTTCCCCTTTTCCTAACATATAATAATCTGCTTTTCTGTTCTTGCCTCCAAAGTGGATATTATCAAATGTATCCACATTAAACTGCATATGTCATTCATCTGCCCACTCATCCAAGTCACCTTGCATCCATACTTAGCAAATCCATGCTGACTCGGACTGATCCTTTTATTGCGATACAAATATGCTGCTATTTCATCTTTTATAATTGACGCCAGCATCTTCCCCACCACCGATGTGAGGCTAACTGGTCTATAATTTCATTTCTCGCTCCCTCTTTTCTTATAAAGTGGGCTATCATTAGCTACCCTCCAATCCACAGGAACTGATCCTGAATCTATAGAACATTGGAAAATGATCACCAATGCATCCATGATTTCTGGGGTGCAGACCATCAGGCCAAGGCGATTTGTCACACTTCATTCCCACCAGCCTACCCAACACCATTTCCTGCCTAATGTGGATTTCCCTCACTTCCTCCGTCACCCCAAAAGAAGGTGGGTAAGCGCAGTGTTGATTGGCCAAAAAGATGGGTAGTGAGGGCAACTTTAATGCATAAGAATGTGATAGAGGTGTTTGACTCAGCAATTTTAGCAGATGGGGATGTAAATATCTAAAAATTGAGTTAAACACTATAAATGGCAGTTTACAGATAGAGACAGTGTTGGGACGACTTATCAGTGTTGGACTCACTGATTAACATTGATAACCACTGGAAGTAGCGCAGTTTCAAGTGTCTCCCCATAAAGGTTGACCCCATGTTCACCAAATAGACCTATATATGCAAGTGGACTATTTGCATACACTCAATGTTGCAACCTTTTGAGAAGTAAGGATAGAGGTTATCAGAGAATTTGTCCCTGAAAGTGTACAGATGTGACATGTCATCCGTATAGTAAAGTGTCATCTGGCCAGCCTCATAGTTCAAGTAGATGCCCAATCTCTGGGGTTTTGACTGGAACAGGGAGAGCAGTACGTGGTGAAGACATAATGGTATATTCCTCTCCCAGACGCCACAATATCCAGGCACCGGATTTTGGTTCCGGTGTGAACTCCGCTTTCCTCAGTACCGATGATTTTACCACTCCCACACTCCACATGGTGTTCCTTCCGACCTCGACCTCCCAGTAGTGGCTCCCAGTATTGAAGCCCTGAGATTGAAAGGTTGAACAAGTTAGGGCTTTACACTTTGGAGCGCAGAAGGTTAAGGGGGGACTTGATAGAGGTTTTTAAAATGATGAGAGGGATAGACAGAGTTGACGTGGAGAAGCTTTTCCCACTGAGAGTAGGGAAGATTCAAACAAGGGGACATGACATGAGAATTAAGGGACTGAAGTTTAGTGGTAACATGAGGGGGAACTTCTTTACTCAGAGAGTGGTAGCTGTGTGGAATGAGCTTCCAGTGAAGGTGGTGGAGGCAGGTTCGTTTTTATCATTTAAAAATAAATTGGATAGTTATATGGATGGGAAGGGAATGGAGGGTTATGGTCTGAGCGCAGGTATATGGGACTAGGGGAGATTATGTGTTCGGCACGGACTAGAAGGGTCGAGATGGCCTGTTTCCGTGCTGTAATTGTTATATGGTTATATGGTTAGATGCCAGGACAACGTGCCACTGCACAAATCGCTCTAGTTTTTAAGGGACCTTCTGTTTAGCACCAAGTCTGATGGCTGTCAGGCCACTGGACAGGATGAGTCTCGGATGCGCAGTGTCTGGATTCAGCTTCAGTTTGATTGGCACTGAAGAAGGAAAAAAAGTCCGGATGGTGAATCCACGCGATTTGCCAATCAAACATTTTGACACATTCACTGGTTGGTCAATATACATCCATGCGCCATAAACGAAAATGTAAACATAAACTGCAGATGCTGGATATCTAAAATAAAAGTGGGAAATGTTTCAAGATGCTGTTTCCTTTTTGCTCAGTTCTGAACACATGCCACAGAATTGAAATATTATCTGTTGTATCTTTAAATTAGTTTAGTTTGGAGTATTTGAGGCCAGTTCATTGGATATATTTAAGAAGAAGTTAGTTGTGGCCCTTGTGGCTAAATGGAACAGGGGATATGGAGAGAAGGCAGGTACAGGATATTGAGTTGGATGATTAGCCATGATCACATTGGAAGGCGGTGCAGGGTCGAAGGGCCGAATGGCCTACTCCTGCACAGATGAGCGTTTGAAGGTACTGGGCTGGTGCGCGATGGTGTTTAGAAGGATGAGGGGAGACTTTAGTGAAACTGACCGAACAGTGAAAGGCCTGGATTGAGTGGATATGAAGACGATGTTTCCACGAGTGGGAGGGTCTAGGACCAGAGGGCACAGCATCGGAATAAAAGACATACAGTACCTTTTGTTAGGAGAGATGGGGGGGGGGGGGGGGGGGGTCTTTAGTCACGTACACACACAAATTTTTCAATCTTGGACTAAGGCATGGAACAAGGTACACACAACGTAGACACAAAAGAATGAAGAGCATGAAATGTGGAACCAGAACCAAGTGCTGCACGAACTCGGGAGGCGGGACCGTATATGTGAGGAAAATGGGCCTTCCAGTGGCGTAGGGTGGGTTTTGAGCGCCCGGGGCAGTTTAACGTTTTGCGCCTCCTAATTAGCGGGGGGGGGGGGGGGGGGGGGGTGGGGGGGCGGAGCGGGGGCAGAGGTGGGGGCGGGGCGGGGGGGAGAGGCGGGGGCGGGGCGGGGGCAGAGGCGGAGGCGGGGCGGGGGGGGGCGGAGGCGGGACGGGGGGAGGGGCCGAGAGGTAACCAGGTAACCCCTTCTCGCTCCAACGGCTCCCCGGGCCTCTTAATTTTTATTTAAAAAATTTATTCAACAATTTTTTTTTGCGCCCCTAAATATTTAGCGCCCGGGGCAACCGCCCCACTGCCCCCCCCCCCCCCCCCCCTACGCCACTGGGGCCTTCCAGTACATCTGGGAGATTGCTTGCGTACTCCTTAGTGAAGACAGCTCCGAAGTACCTATTCAACTCTTCTGCCATTTCCTTGTTGCCCATAATAATTTCGCCCGTGTTTGCCTTCATGGGACCCACATTTGACTTTACTACCGTTTTTCCCTTAACATACCTAAAGCAGCTTTTGCTGTCCGTCTTTATATTCCTGGACAGCTTCCCTTCGTACTTCATCTTTTCAGCCCGTATTGCCCGTTTTGTTTCCTTCTGTTGTCCTATGAAATTTTCCCAATCCTCTGGCTTCCGGCTACTCATTGCTGTGTTACACGTCTTTTCTTTTAGTGTTATTATATCCCTAACTTCTCTTGTGGCTGCCTCTAACTCCCTTTAGAATCTTTCTTCCTTTTTGGAATGCGATGATCCTGCGTCTTCCGGATTATGCACAAAAATTCCTGCCATTGCTGTTCCACCGTCATTCCTGCTAGGATGGCTTTCCAGTCTACCTTGGCCAGCTCCCGTCTTATGCCTTCATAGTCCCCTTTATACAACTGCATCACTGACACTTCCGATTTAACCTTCTCCTTCTCAAATTGCAGATTAAAACTAATCATGTGTTCAGTGTTATTCACAGCTCAAGTAGACAAGTAGACCGAGAGTCGCAACCTCTCGCTACCCCCATCTTGCAGAGAACTGAGGCACCTCCACACTTCCGGGTTTTATCGTCCCTCCGGAAGGGGCGTGGCCTTCATGGCGTGATTGACAAGAGAGATAATCTCAACATTTTTTTAAACGTTAATAAGTCTTTTATTTTTTATCGATGGGAAACATCCTCTGGCCCAGCACAGCGGAGGGGCACTCTGCGTAAGATGGCCAAAAATCACAGCCGTAAGTGGTAGCGAATTTTCTAAAATCAATATGCAATGCAACACGAAATGGCCAAGATCAGTTTTAAATATATAGATATCTTCAGTAAGCCTGCGATTCTACCCCAATCGACATACAAAAGTAGGCAATGTTTATAAAACTAGAAATTCTTCTTGGTCAAAACACAAGGTTCAATCAAGCACTGAGCTAGTCTCGAATGAAAAGTTTATCTCCTATGGACCACTCGTGACCCATGATTTACTGGGTGCTTCTAATTGAGCCCAAGCATTTTCCTAAACATCTAACTGTTTCTAAGCCAGCAGTGCTTTGAGCAGACGTGGTGCTGTTAGCAGACAACTCCATCTTTACTGCAAAACCTCTTTGGTTAACCCTTACATTACATTCAACCCCTGGTCTACAGAACCCATCTACCTACTGGTCACTGAGTGTCCAAGTTAAAGCAGGAATAGTAGAAGGGTCAGTGCCTCTCCCTGACAGTCCCCGGCAGTCGCCCCACAATATCAGTCCATGGTCAGAAGATAGCTGTCCTTCCTGTGTTGGCCTCTCTCCAGGAACACGCCGATCACTGGTGTGGGACATTTCCATCCTTGGAAAATGTTTCCTGATTGTCTACCTTGTCTATGCGTCTAATCATTGTATATACTTCTCTCAAGTCTTCCCTCAACCTCTGACGTTTCAGAGAAGACAATCTAAATCTATTCAACCTCTCCCTGTATCTGAAACCTTCTAATCCAGTCAGCATTCTGGTAAACATGTTCTGTACCCTACCCAAAGTCCCCATAGCTTTCCTGTAATGCGGCGACCAGAACTGCACGCACTACTCCAAACAGCAGTGCTTTGGCATGATAGATTAGAGGGCTCGTCTAAGGAGGCTATTTGGGTGGAACTGACAAATGGGAAAGGGGTAGCAACACTTGTAGGGGTGTATTATAGGCCGCCAAATGGGGAGCGAGAATTGGAAGAGCAAACATGTAAGGAGATTGCAGATATTAGTAGTAAGCACAAGGTAGTGATTGTGGGAGATTTCAATTTTCCACACATAGACTGGGAAACACATTCTGTAAATGGGCTGGATGGGTTGGAGTTTGTAAAATGTGTGCTGGATAGTTTTTTGCAGCAATACAAAGAAGTACCTACTAGATAAGGGACGGTGCTGGACCTCCTGTTAGGAAATGAGACGGGTCATGTGGCAGTTGGGGAACCGTTCGGGACCAGTGATCACAATATCATAAGTTTCAATATAATTATGGAGAGGGTCAGAACTGGACCTAGGGTTGAGATTTTTGTTTGGAGAAAGGCTAACTTTGAGGAGATGCGAAAGGATTTAAAAGGAGTAAATTGGGACAGTTTGTTTTATGGGAAGGATGCGGAAGAGAAATGGAGGACATTTAAAGGTGAAATTTTAAGAGTACAGAATTTTTATGTCGCTGTTCGGTTGAAAGGAAATAGTAAAAATTGGAAAGAGCCATTGTTTTCAAGGGAAATTGAACACTTGGTTCGGTAAAAAGAGAGAGATCTACAATAATTATAGGCAGCATGGAGTAAATGAGGCGCTTGAAGAGTATAAAGAATGTAAAAATAATCTTAAGAAAGAAATTAGAAAAGCTAAAAGAAGATATGAGGTTGCTTTGGCAGGTAAGGTGAAAGTAAATACAAATGGTTTCTGCAGCTATATTAATAGCAAAAGGATAACGTGGGATGAAATTGGTCCATTAAATAGTCAGAGTGGACAGCTATCTGCAGAGCCAAAAGAGATGGGTGAGATATTGAACAATTTATTTTCTTCGGTCTTCACCAAGGAGAAGGATATTGAATTATGTGAGGTAAGGGAAACAAGTAGAGTAGCTATGGAAACTGTGAGATTCAAAGAAGAGGAAGTACTGACACTTTTGAGAAATTTAAAAGTGGATAAGTCTCCAGGTCCGGACAGGATATTCCCTAGGCAATTGAGGTAAGTTAGTGTAGAAATAGCAGGGGCTATGAACAGAAATATTTCAAATGTCATTAGAAACGGGAATAGTGCCGGAGGATTGGCGTACTGCGCATGTTGTTCCATTGTTTAAAAAGGTGCCTAAGAGTAAACCTAGCAATTATAGACCTGTTAGTTTGACGTCAGTGGTGGGCAAATTAATAGCAAGGATACTTAGAGATAATATATATAAGCACCTGGATAAACAGGGTCTGATTAGGAACAGTCAACATGGATTTGTGCCTGGAAGGTCATGTATGACTATTCTTCTTGAATTTTCTGAAGAGGTTACTCGGGGAAATAGATGAGGGTAAAGCAGCGGATGTTGTATATATGGACTTCAGTAAGGCCTTTGACAAGGTTCCTCACGGAAGGTTGGTTAAGAAGGTTCACTTGTTTGGTATTAATGGTGGAATAGCAAGATGGATTCAACAGTGGCTGAATGGGAGATGCCAGAGAGTAATGGTGGATGGTTGTTTGGCAGGTTGGAGGCCAGTGACTAGTGGGGTGCCACAGGGATCTGTGTTGGGTCCACTGTTGTTTATGTACATCAATGATCTGGATGATGGTGTGGTAAATTGGATTAGTAAGTATGCAGATGATACTAAGATAGGTGGGGTTGTGGATAATGAAGTAGATTGTCAAAGTCTACAGAGAGATTTATGCCAGTTGGAAGAGTGGGCTGAAATATGGCAGATGGAGTTTGATGCTGATAAGTGTGAGGTGCTACATCTTGGCAGGACAAATCAAAATAGGACGTACATGATAAATGGTAGGGAATTGAAGAATGCAGGTGAACAGAGAGATCTGGGAATAACTGTGCACAGTTCCCAGAAAGTGGAATCTCATGTAGAAAGGGTGGTAAAGAAAGCGTTTGGTGTGCTGGCCTTTATAAATCAGAGCATTGAGTATAGAAGTTGGGATGTAATGTTAACATTGTACAAGGGATTGGTGAGGCCAATTCTGGAGTATGGTGTACAATTTTGGTCGCCTAATTATAGGAAGGATGTCAACAAAATAGAGAGAGTACAGAGGAGAGTTACAAGAATGTTGCCTGGGTTTCAGCAACTAAATTACCGAGAAAGGTTGAACAAGTTAGGGATTTATTCTTTGGAGCGCAGAAGGTTAAGGGAACCCCTGATAGAGGTTTTTTAAATGATGAGAGAGATAGACAGAGTTGACGTGGATAAGCCTTTCCCACTGAGAGTAGGGAAGATTCAAACAAGGGGACATGACTTGAGAATTAAGGGACAGAAGTTTAGGGGTAACATGAGGGGGGACTTCTTTACTCAGAGAGTGGTAGCTGTGTGGAATGAGCTTCCAGTGAAGGTGGTGGAGGCAGGTTCGTCTTTATCATTTAAAAATAAATTCGTAGTTATATGGACGGGAAAGGAATGGAGCGTTATGGTCTGAATGCAGGTATATGGGACGAGGGGAGAATACGTGTTCGGCAAGGACTAGAAGGGTCGAGATGGCCTGTTTCCGTGCTGTAATTGTTATATGGTTATATGGTTATAAATGTGGTCTCACCAAAGCCCGATGGATCTGCATCATGACGTCCAGACTCTTATATTCATTTCCCCTTGTTAGACTAGATATCGGAAATTGCCCCGTCCATTCATTCTATCCGCTGCACCACCGGAATCGAAAACAGCTTGTTCCTCTAGGTGTTCATGCTTCTGAGCCATACCTCCACAAGCTCCGGTAATCCTTATCCCTATCCATCGTGGCCATTGGAGATTGGCTCTGGAAGTGATGCAGTACAATGCTGAGAACTATATTCTGCTCACGGTCTCCTCCCTTTTACTTGAGTGGGCGGCACGGTGGCGCAGCGGTAGGGCCACTGCTTTATTGCGCCTGACACCAGGGTTCGATCCTGACTACGGGTGCTCTCTGAACGCAGTTATACGTTCTCCACCTGACCTGCGTGGATTTTCTCGAAGATATTCGATTTTCTCCCACACCCCAAAGACGTACCGGTTCGTCGGTTAATTGGCTAGTTATAAAACAATGTAAATTGTACCTAATGTGTGTAGAATAGTATTAGTCTGCGGCGATCGCGGGTCGGTGCGGATTCGGTGGGCCGAAAGGCCTGGTTCAGTGCTGTATCTCTAAACTAAACTAAACTACACTATAACTGATTTGGTTTTGCCAGCAAAAAAACAAAGCTTTTCATTGTGTCCTGGTACACGTGACAAAAATGACACTAAAATCACCAGAAATGCAATGAAATAGGATATAACGCTCTTGGATGGCTGTTACGTTTGCTATGATCTTATTAGTTTAGAAAAAAAAAAGTTCAGTGGATATGTCACCGCATTCCGCAGATCCTCCCTGAATTTGGACTGCGTCAGGACATAAATACATGTGTTTGTACAGCAACTTAGAACTTGCAACATAAGTGCCGTTTGTTCTGTAATAAAGACTGGATCAGTATAAGAGGTGAAACTGGAAATATTTGTGATCCGCCTGTAAACGATGTAAACAAACTGTGTTATCCACAATAATATAAAACTGCCGGTTATACTGAAAAGTAACACGATAGATTTGTTGCGGTTCTCTATCTCAGGATCCTTGACTTTCTCTCCGTTGCTGCAGGCTCGGAGCCTCGTGCGGACTCTACTGGCCGCTAATATATTTCCGGCCGTCAGACCATTAAGCAGCAAGATCTGAAAAATCGGGATGCATGGAGTTAAAATGCGGTCAGTTACGTCAAATGCAGCCCAAGAGGCGGAATTAAAGAACTCCTGCTTTACTTTACAACGCCAGGGGACACCAGCAATAAACTTGCTTGGTTTGTAAATAAAGTACCAGGGGATTGAGACTCAACAACCCAGTACACTCACTGTCCCGATAACCACACCCGCCGTTCTCTCTGTGCAATATTTCCTTTTCAGTTTCTCACAACAAATGGCAACAAACCGATCAAAGGTGAAGGCAACTGTCAGCCAGACAGAAACATGCGTGGATGTCGAAAGTAAGACGAGGATGAGACTGCACACGGGTGTGATGTTCAGGGATGATTGTTGAAAGTGTTTGTTAAAAACCCACCTCAATAAAGGATCAGATATAACGACTAGGAGATCGGCCGTTGCCATTCCCACCATGTAGAGAGTGGTGCATTTGGAGAGGCCACACTTCCCTCGGGATAAGATCACAATCGCCACCAAGTTAACTGTAAAAGAGAGGAACGGAAGCAAATAAATCACAGTTTAGTTTAGAGATACTGCGCGGAAACGGGGAACAGCGGAGCCCACCGGGCCCGCGTCGACCAGCGATCCCGTATATCAACACTATCCTACACCCACTAGTGACCAATTTTTTACAGTTACCTAGTCAATTAACCTACACATTTGTACGGCTTTGGAGTGTGGGAGGAAACCGAAGATCTCGGAGAAATTCCTCGCAGGTCACGGTGAGAACTTACAAACTCCATATAGACAGCACCCGTAGTCAGGATAGAACCCAGGTCTCCGGTGCTGCATTCGCTGTAAGGCAGCAATACTACCGCTGCGCCACCGTAACCGCCTCAAAGGTCCGTGACCGCCCGGATCAGGCCTTGAGGCACATAATGAGTTGCGGGGAACGTCATATTGATCCGCTGATCGAGGGAGGAGAGTGGCGAGTCGTGGGAGGGAACAAATGGGGATTTCGTGGAGCGCAAATATTTAATCGGTGAGAATTGGTAAAGTCACTCATGCGTGAACGTTCTACCTTGCTTGTTTGAAGTCCAGTCTGAAGAAGGGTCTCGACCCGAAACGTCGCCTATTTCCTTCGCTCCATAGATGCTGCCTCGCCCGCTGAGATTCTCCTGCATTTTGGTCTTGCTTCAAATCGGTATGTCTATTCAGATCTTGACGTTAAGAACACTGGCTGCAGAACTCACATAGGTCAAAACAAGCGTTTAAGGGCTTCCTTAAAATTCAGCCTTGTTTCAATAAATATGTGATGTCCAGAGCATAATATGGGAAAGTGGCTTGAAAGAGGAAAACAGGAAACTAGAGAGGATACACTAAAACCGCGAGAGGTGGAAATCAGCAAATAAAACATGAGAATATACAGATTAGTGCATGTGTGGAAAGGGAAACAGTTACTACTTCAAGACCGGGCCAAACTACGAGAACCGACTGAGTGTTTCGGGTACGAACTGTGATGTTGGGATTGTGGCAGTCCTGAGCCAAGACATCAAAATATCAAAAGTCAGTTCAAAGCATTTGATTCAAAGCCGTGCGGGAGGGTTTATCATTCACCGGGAGAGGTTGGTATGTACGTTCTCGATAAATTGGGACGTTCCATTACTATTATATCGGAAAATATATCAGTGCACTCTCGGTGTTTATTAAAGTCAGCTGACGAATTGCGAAGGAAAACCATTCTATCGCCAACAAACGTTTCTATTGATCTTGTAAATGCATTTCATATAGAAAAATCCTTGAAGGATAATTCACCCTAGCCGACAAAGGTTCGGATAACGGTTAACAATCCCGCCGTGTGCCTGCGCAACGAATGCTCTCAATCTGGCATCAGATTTGTCGGATTCGTCACGCGTCGTATTTTGATTTACAGAATTTTCAGATTTGGCTGTGTTGCATCCCTCTCTGTTTCGTCGTTCTGTTTACTCTTCCACACTGTTCCTTTTAACCCCCGCTTTACTAGAATGACACTGGATTCCAACGTAACAAGCCAAGTCAGTTACAAATATGTCATTTCACCAGGAAGCCTCAGTTCTAGCGAGGAACAAATGCGAATGTCCACTACTTATTTTCAACCCAGGAAAAGGGATAATTGTATGTGTAACGGAATAATGCCTAATCGATTAATAACTGTAGATTGGCTATTGCATGTTAGCCAATAAAGGTGCTTAGTAATTATAACTCCGCATAATTTTATGATTTATAGTGTAGGAACTCGCCTACCAGTAGCCGCAGTAGACTGAACGTGTGATGTACTGCTTATATGATGATGAACTAGACAATAAATATGATTGTGCTTCAACTTGTGTGAGACTAAAGTATTCACAATAACCATCCGCACTGCGTATTGATAGATATATTGAACCTGGGCATTTTGGAAATAAGCTATTGTGGTGCGTAGGTCTCAAAACGAAAGAGGTCAGGTATTTTGAGAGGCACCTTTATTTATGTTCCTCCCGGTTGCAGGGAAGTCCACGCGAGAGAAATATGACACCCAAACCCTTGCCTTTAAACCCCCTGGTTAAGGGCCGCCTCCGGACTGAACCACTCCCGTGCCGAGGGGTTCGACAGTTAGGATGGCGCGACCCTTGGGAGCCGCCACACTATTCCGCTTTCACTTTCAATATCTTCAAGTTTGGGAGCGGCAAGAGGGAGTTTGGTGATGGGCTGTAAGGTAAGTCCTTGGGAGATTATTTTATTCCATTTCAGAAGCGGTCAGTTTAAAAAACCGGCGCGACCAGCTAAGAACACATTCCTTCAAGCACGGTGGCGGGGAGTTCGGTGATTGGCTGTAAGGTAAGCAATTCGCAAATCGTTTTATTGGTTAAGTGGCACATTGGGCAATTTATCAGCCAATATAAGGAAGGTTTGCTGTTGGGGAGCGGCCAGTCGGGGATCGCCTTGTCGAGGGAAGTGCCTTGTGAGAAAAGTGCGAGTCTTTGGTTCGAGAGTCTTCGGCGAAGAGGCTGAGGAGAAGAGACTACGCAAAAGCCGGAGAAAACGGGACGCGGTGAACACACGACGGGTAAGATTAGACAGTGTGATGCTTGCAGGATGTGGGAGGCCAGGGACACGAATGGTGCCTCTGGCTGCAAAAGCTGTGGCAGGTGTGTCCCGGTTCAGCTCCTAAAGGACCGTATTGGGGCACTGCAGAAGCAGCTGGATGACCTCGGGGCCATCCGGGAAAACGAGAGTTTCCTGGACAGGACCTAGGTGAGGCTGTCAAGCCGAGGATACGGGAAGAAAGACGGTGTGTGACTGAGAGAAAGGGTAGTAACCGTGGAGTGCAGGCGACCCATGTGGTTGTGCCTAATAAAACAGGTACGCCCTCTTGGGAGCTGTCGGGGAGACGCCTCCAGTCCGAGCGGCGGGCACATCGGTGGCTCCAATCAGACAGATGGGACTCGACTGGTGAGACCGACGGCGGGCAGAGCTATAATGATGGGTGACTCCATTGTCTGAGGTGCGGACTGGATATTCTGTAGGAGCAGGCGAGACTCAAGGATGGTCTGTTGCCTTCCTGGTGCCAAGGTTCAAGATGTCACAAACCGAATTCAGAACATCCTCGAGAGGGAAGGCGAACAGCCGGCAGCAGTTGTGCATCTAGGCACAAGCGACATGGGGAAGAAGAGGAAGGGGGTTCTTCAACGTGAGTTTAGAGAGTTAGGCGGAAGACTGAAAAGCAGGACTTCTAGGGTGGTTATCTCTGGATTGCTTCCAGTGCCTCGAGCTAGTGAGGACAGGAACAGAGAGATAGGGGATCTGAATGTGTGGCTGAGGGGCTGGTGCAGGGAGCAAGCATTTAGACATAGACCACCGGGATCTCTTCTGGGGTCGAGGTGACCTTCGCAAAAGGGACGGGTTGAACCTTAACTGGAGGGGGACCGACGGTCTGGCAGACAAGTTTGCTCGGGCTACACGTATGGGTTGAAACTAAATATTCGGGGGGAGTGATTGACCAATTGGGAGTATATAGATGGAGTTGAAGGGGAAGTACGGGCAGGGAAAGTTGCAAAAGACTCCCAAATTAATGGGACGGAAAGATCCAGAAGGGAATAAGAGAGTAAGGTCAGGGCCAATTACGAGCGGTGCAAGAGGGAAGGTGAATATCGGGTCCAAAGTGTTGTATATGAAGGCGCGAAGTATACGAACTAAAGTGGACGAGCTTGAGGCTCAGTTAGAAATTGATGAGTATGATGTTATGGGAATTACAGACATGGCTGCAAGAGGGCCAGGGCTGGGAACTGAGTATTCAAGGGTATACCTCCTATCGCAAAGCCAGACAGGTGGGCAGAGGGGGTGGGGTAGGTCTGTTGGAGTAGAATTAAATTCAGTCCTTTGCATGGGGTGACATTGAAATAGATGCGGAGTCAGATGTTGATAGAACTAATGAATTGTAAAAGTAAAAATACCCTAATGGGACATACTGTACCTACATATCCCCGAACATTAGCCTGGATATAGGGTGCACTTTGAATCAGGAGTTAAATTTGGCATGGTGTAAAGGTACTGCTACGGTTGTTTTGGGAGATTTCAACGTGCAGGTGGTCTGGGAAAATCAGGTTGGTGCTGGACCCCAAGAAAGGCAGTTTGTGGAGTTCTAATGGATTCATAGAGCAGCTTGTTTTGGAGCCTACCAGGGAGAAGGCAATTCTGGATTTAGTGTTATGTGATCAACCGGATTTGATAAAGGAACTTGAGGTGAAGGAGCCATTAGGAGGTAGCGAACATAATATGGTGAGGTTTGATCTACGTTTGGAGAGCGAGATGGGTAAATCGGAAATGTGAGGGTTACAGTTGAATAAAGGTGACTATGGAGCCATGAGGGGGATCTGGCCAAAGTTGACTGGGATACCCTAGCAGGGATGACAGTGGAAAAACAATGGCAGATATTTCTGGGAATAATACAAAAGGTGCAGGATCAGTTCATTCCAAATATTAAGAAAGATTCCAAGGGGAGTAAGGGGCGACCGTGGCTGACAATGGACGTCAGGGTCAGTATAAAAATAAAATAGCAGTACAACGTAGCAAAGATGGGCGGGAAGCAAGAGGATTGGGTAATGTTTAAGAACAACCGAAGATAACTAAAAAGACAATACGGGGAGAAAAGATGAGTTACGAAGGTAAGCCAGCCAACAATATAAAGATGGATAGTAAACGCATCTTTAGGTATATGAAGAGGAAAACATAAGTTAAGACCAAAGTTGGTCCCTTGAAGACTAAAAAAGGCGAATTAATTATGGGGAACAAGGAAATGGCAGAAGAGTTGAACAGATACTTTGGATCTGTCTTCACTAAGGAGGACACACACATTATTCCTGATGTACAAGTGGTCAGAAGATCTGGGATAACGGAAATTGTGTTGGGTTGACTGATATGACTGAAGGCTGATAAATCTGGGCCTGATGGTCTGCATCGCAGGGTACTTCAGGAAGTGGCTCTGTAAATCGTGGACGCATTGGTGATAATTTTCCAATGTTCTGTAGATTCAGGATCAGTTCTTGTGGATTGGAGATTAGCTAATGATATCCCACTTTTTAAGAAAGGCGGGAGAGAGAAAACAGCAAACTATAGACCAGTTAGCCTGGCATTGGTGGTGGGGAAGATGCTGGAGTCAATTTTACTTCGGAGTCACGTGAGTGACTACGTGAAGAAGCCCGCCTCAGGACGCATGTGCGTATTTACGTTTCAGCAGGCAGCAGCGGCAGGCGGGATACAGGGCTCCCGCAGCAACCAGAAAAACTAAGCTTTAGGAAAGTACTTACCTTTATTTTAACAGCCCCTTCGCGGCCGCTTGTTCCCCGCAGGGCATGCAAGCGGCCCCCTTGGACTCCGGGAGGAGTTTCCCGTTCGCGGGAAGGGGGGAAAGACGCCACCAGGACCGCACACACGGCGGACCATGGATGGGAGCCGTGCCGGTGCCGGTAACACTCCACAGGGGCGACATCGAGAGAGAGAGCGCAGGAAGACGGCGCTTGCACTGCGTCGGAGGTTCCCCTCAGTCCTCGCTCGCCCTCGAGTACTGGCCAGGTGAGGCAGGCAGGCGGGCGGGCGGAGGCTTCCGACCATTCGGAGCCGGTGAGGGGACCCAATACGCAGTGCTGGCGTGGAGTGCGCTGCAGCCCGAGTGCAGGAGAGCAGCAGCCCGAGTGCAGAGAGGAGAGAGAGCAAGGACCGCTAACCAGCGCCCCGCTCCCGACACTGCACCAAGCACGTCAGCATCAGTAGCGGGCTGGGGAAAAATGCTGCACCTGCCCGCTCGACGGAGGAAACGTCTCATTGGGCAGAAACAGGCGGTAGGACCGCTTAGCGGGCGGTCCGCTAACCCGACACCACGACCGAGCCCAGCCCGCTAGCGCCTGAGCAGCGGGCTGGATGAATGTAAAACCGGCCGGTGGTGCCGACATCGGACGAGGACATCTCTCCACCCAGGAGGGGGAGAGACAGCCGCCTGAGCTGCAGGAGCGGCTCTTGGGCATTGGAGAGGTGAGTTTGCAGTTGTGTTTTATTGCAGGTTTCAGGAACACAACGCGGAAAACTCGCAAAGAGAAACTGCCCCGCACCAACTCTACCAGCGGGGCAGCAACCGGCGGCAGCGTCGCTCGCAGAGCGGTTTTCGCTATCCCTGAGACCGAGCCAAGCCCAGTCTCGCCAGAGCCTGCACGGCGGACTGGGAAAGCGGTCAGGAAGCCAAACGGCCGGTCGTCTCCGATTCGTCGGAGGGGGACATGTCTCTACCAAAGCAGAAGAGAGACAGCCGCCTGAGCTGCTCCTGGAGGAGAAGGTCCACCGGGAACAGCAACGCTCCCGGCGAGACAGGACAGGCACCTCCTCCATCGTGTCATGTCAGGCACTGCCCTTTGCTACCCTCACACCACGGGATGGAGCAGGAGGCTAGCATCGGTGACCAGGACAGGGCTGGCCTGGAAATGGGGCAGGCGGACAAAATCGGGAGTATGCATGGGGTGCAGGATCAGGAACAGCTGTTGGGTGTGGTGGACCGCTTCGTAGCAACCCCACGGGCTGGAGCACCGCTGGAGCCAAAAAATGGCAGCCAGTATTAACCACCTATCCAACAAACCTCTACTGAAGAAGGTGCTCGCCGAGGTGCTGCAAGAATATACAGCACCAGAGAACTGTGAGGCCCTTAATTAGATTAGATTAGATTAGATTAGATTCGTTTATTGTCATTCAGACCTTTCGGTCTGAACGAAATTCTGTTTCCCTGCAGTCATACATATAATTTAAAAAATGACAAAAACACACAATCAACACAAATTTAATATCCACCACAGTGAGTTCACCAAACACCTCCTCACTGTGGTGGAAGGCAAAATCTTAATGTCTCTGCCTCTTCCCTCTTTGTTCCCCTCTGCGCCGAGGCGACGGTTCAAACTCCGCGGGTGGTCGCTGCCTCCGCCACATCCTCGGGGCCGAGTCAGGTCGCCGCTGCTGCCGCTGCTGCCGCTGCTGCCGCTGCTGCCGCTGCTGCCTCGGTGCCGAGCCAGGTCTCCGCCGCTGCTGCCGCCGCCGCCGCCGCCGTCGCCACAGCCTCGGTGCCGGGTCAGGTCTCCGCTGCTGCTGCCGCTGCTGCCGCCGCCGCCACAGCCTCGGTGCCGAGTCCGGTCTCCGCCGCTGCTGCCGCCGCTACAGCTCCGTTGCCGCCAGCTCCGCCATTAGGCCTCGGCGCAGACGGAGACGGGGGATACGACCGAAGAAAAAGTCGCATCCCCCGAAGGAAGAGGCCAAAGCATGTTTCTCCCACCCCACCCACACACATACACAACTTAATAAAACAAAATTAACTAAAACATGGCAAAGAACAAAACGAAAGAAAAAAAAAACAGACGGACTGCAGGTGGGCCGCAGCTGTTAAGCCAGCGCCGCCATCTTTTAAGGGGAAAAAACGCCTCAACAGCAAAATCTGGTAATGTGGGGGCCCTTAAGCGGGCATAAAAACTCAAGCTACAGCGGATCCGAAGGCTCCTGACGTCAGCTATCACAGCCTATGCTCGTTCTGTGGAGACAACGAAGATGAACACATACCAGCAGGAAGGGCTGGTATTAAGGTGTACCACACAATTCGAACTAAACAATCTCCGGAGGGAAATATAAGACCTGCCCTCAATCTCAAAATTTGCAGGCTTGAGTAAAGCCCCAGCTGCGGAGGCAGACTCACTGCTATTTGGGAGAGATCTGCACAAAAAGCTGAAGGAGATGGAAGAGGCATCAAAAACCTTCGGCATCATGAGGGCAGGCCCCGGGATGAGCAAACCACGACCTCCGATACCCAAGCAGCAGCACCCCACGGCATCCACCAGTCGACGTCTAGAATATGGGACCGGTGAACGCTTGGGGCCGCATTATCCCCAAAGATCCTTTAGATCAGGGCCCGGCGGACCCCCTGGGAAATGTGCCTCCCCCCAACGTCGCCAGCACGTCGTCAGAACAAAAGCACTCAGAAAACAGAAAAGACAAAACCGCCAATAACCATGGAGGTAGGTGGGTCTGGTTCCTACCAGCATATAGAGCGCTTTCCTGGACTATCTTGGGGTTCATATTAATTCAGTCCACGTAACTATAATGTTGCCAAGAGACAACATAGTTGAATTGGCACAAACAAGCAACAAATTAATGGTCAACAAACTACCAACTACTCGACAAGTAACAGAGTAATTGGGAAAATGGTAGCATTTCTGTCTACATAATTCAGACCTTAGTATCAAAAACAACATATAGGTTGTCATTGAGCATCTCATGAAGTTACCCACTGAAATAATATCAGAAAGACAGTGGTGGGGTTACCACTTATACTGGGCATTAATTATCTAAAAATGTTTTCGGTTGAATTTTATGGGTTTTAAAGCACTTGCATGTACGGTTATAAATAGACTACACTACGGAGGTGGCCTACATTAACCATATGGGCAGCATAAAGTCAGTATCATATGACAAGTTGGTCAAAACAATTGGGCAATGGTGTGTCCAAAGATGTATTTGACCATCAGCAAACTTACCTGCCAGGTAAGCAAAATACAGTGACAGACACCAGGTCACATAAATATAAGGACAACATCAATTAGATGTTTTTATAAAAACGTTTTAATAAAACTATCAAGCTATATGACGCACCAGATATTAATGCATTTCATTGTCTCTGTACTGTACACTGACAATGACAATCAAAAGTGAATCTGAATCTGATATCGATTATCTGCATCAACGCTATATCACCAGGTGTTTGGGGATGTCCTATGTATGTCGCTGGGGAAACCAGACCCTGGGGAAGTGGAATCTTCATTGCCATTTTCTCTGGGACAGGTAGTTACCAGCAGAAAGCTCGTCAGCAATATATTATAACTTTTCTGACCTACAGGTCATGTTGTCAATCAAGAATGTATTTATAATAATCCATAGACAAATGCGTTCGCGCTGCATTGGTGAAATTATTTATATGTATTTCTTCCCTTCTGCCTCATCAATCGAGGACTACGCACAGTACAAAAGGATTCTGCTTCAGGTATTTGATAGTACCTGACGGACTTACGCAGCCATTGTTCACTATACGCCATGTCATGGTTGTTGAAACTTCGATGGTATTTCCCAGTAACCCAGAATTATTAACACTCGGAGCAGGGCACAATTCGTCTGTGCCATGGGAAAATCAAGCTCCTGGGTTGCAGATTCTGCACAAGCCTCATATGGGACTGGGAGTGTTAGCCCGAACCATCGCACCATGTCAGCATCCTTCTGAACATCCCCTGGACTACAGCACTTGTCCAGCATCAAGAGAAGTACTGCAAGGATACAGGGATAACCTACTCAACTGATACAGTTACTACGAACTGGAATTCCTGGAGAACCTTCATCACGATGAAGGATTCGGCTACAGTACCATCAACACAGCTAGAATTGCCCTGCCTGTTGTTTTCAAAACAGCTACAGGACAACAGGCCATGGGGTCACTGGCTGGTGGTAAATCTTTGAAGGGTATTAAAACTCTAAACCCCTAGACCAGGTACATATATGGGATGTCACAGTGGTACAACCATACCTCAGGGGATACCCACCAGCCAGATCCCTCAACCTGAACCTTCTATGCTCTAAACACATATGTTGAAGGCACACGGAACAGCACAGAGGGTCCAGTCACTACTCCTATTGCAACTGGACACCATGCTCATAGCTGCAGACCAGATCTCTATCATTGTCCAGGGATTGGTCAAACCAGACCAGGAACACCTTATCCAGTCATAAAATCCGGGCTTACCCGCCAGAAAACACGGTAATGTGCCATGACCCTATTACCTTACATAGACACAACCTAAATATTCGAGGGAGATGAAAAGCCTTGTGGGTTGGTCACAAAAAAACCTTGTGGTCGGGTAACGAGCCTTTTTTGGGATGGCTCAAGCAGGTACTAAAGCTCCTGGGATAAAACTAACATGTACAAAGTTTTTCATTCCACAGGACAAGCTTCCACGTCAACGGCAAATGAATGGACGTGCCTATAAACCACATCCTGGCTACAGCAGAATGGTGGGGGTAAAACGTTCAGATAAATAATTTATTATAAACTGATGACAAAACCTGTTTTTATTTGCAGGAAAGATTCCAATCTGCAAATATTTAAATTAGCCCAGGGGAGCATTTAAATTTCTTCATTGTTATTGTAAAAATACCATTGTTTTTCTATAAACAGATTCATTGGTTGATTACGATAACACACTTCCTCCCTTAAAGACTTCGGCAGTGGTGTAGTAATAGCGTGTTACACGGTTTGAAATCACAGAAGCTTTGAAATCTTCACGTAGTCACTCACGTGACTCCGAAGTAAACTAGTAAGATTAAACGAGAACTTACCAAGTTTGAAGTTTGATCTGTATTTTATGAGGAGTTACGATGAGGGATTACGTGCCCTCCGCTCCCGCCCTCATTATATGGATCAAACTGATAAATTGATGTCTCTTTGTCTTTACTATGTTACTTCAAATACTTGTGTCTATCTGTGATTCCACACCGCTGCTTTGAAGTATGTCGCACATGCGTCCTGAGGCGGGCTTCTTCACGCAATCCCCCATCGTAACTCCTCATAAAATACAGATCAAACTTCAAACTTGGTAAGTTCTCGTTTAATCTTACTATTATAAAAGATGAAATAGCGGCGCATTTGGATAGCAGTAACAGGATCGGTCTGAGTCAGCATGGATTTACAAAGGGGAAATCATGCTTGACTAATCTTCTGGAATTTTTTGAGGATGGAACTAGGTAAATGGACAAAGGAGAGCCAGAGGATGTCGTGAACCTGGACTTTCAGAAAGCATTTGATAAGGTCCCACAAGGGAGATTAGTTGGCAAAATTAGGGCACATGGTATAGGCGGTAGAGTCCTGACATGGATAGAAAAATGGTTGGCAGACAGAAAGCAAAGACTAGGGATTAACTTGGCCCTTTCAGAATATCAGGCAGCGATTAGTGGGGTACCGCAAGGTTCGGTGCTGGGACCGCAGCTATATATTGACCGCAACAGTATACATCAATGATTCAGATTAAGAGATTCAAAGTAACAAGAGCAAATTTGCAGATGACAGAAAGGTGGGTGGCAGCGTGAACTGTGAGGATGAAGCTATGAGAATGCAGGGTGACTTGGACAGGTTGGGTGAATGGGCAGATGCATGGCAGACACAGTTTAAAGTGGATACATGTGAGATTATCCACTTTGGTAGCAAAAACAGGAAGGCGGATTATTATCTAAATGGTATCATGTTGGGGAAAGGGAAAGTACAGCGGGATCTAGGGGGTCCTTGTTCATCAGTCAATGAAAGTAAGCATGCCGGTACAGCAGTCAGTGAAAAAAGAGAATGGCACATTGGCCTTTATAACACGAGGAGTTGAGTATTAGAGCAAATAGGTCCTTCCGCAGTTGTACAGGGCCCTAGTGAGACTAAATCTGGAGTATTGTGTGACATTTTGAATCCCTAATTTAAGGATGGACAATCTTGCTATTGAGGTAGTGCAGCGTAGATTCACAACGATAATTCTCGGTATGGCGGGAGTAACATGAGCTGATAGAATGGAGCGGCTGCGCTTGTATACCCTGGCAATTAGAAGCATGAAGAGGGATCGTATTGAAATATATAACATTATTATGGGGTTTGGACACGCAAGAGGCAGGAAAGATGTTCCCGATGTTGGAGGAGTCTAGAACCATGGGGCACAACTAAATATAAGGGGTAAGCCGTTTAGAACGGAGATGAGGAAACACGTATTCACACAGAGTTGTGAGTCTGTGGAATGTTCCGCCCCAGAACTTTTTCACCCAGAGAGTTGTGAATTTATGGAATTCCCTGCCACAGAGGGCAGTGAAGGCCAAGTCACTGGATGGATTTAAGAGAGAGTTAAATAGAGCTCTAGGGGCGAGTGGATTCAAGGGATATGGGGAGAAGGCAGGCACGGGTTATTGATAGGGGACGACCAGCCAATAAATGGCGGAGCTGGCTCGAACGGCCGAATGGCCTCCTCCTGCACCTATTTCCATGTCTCTATGTTTCTAGAAGGCAATGTAGGCCGGTTGTCTGTATTCTTTCAAGAGAAAGCTTGATAGGGCTCTTAAAGTTATCAGAGTCAGGGGATATGGGGAGAAGTCAGGAACGGGTTACTGAGTCTGAGGAAGGGTTTCGGCCCGAAACGTCGCCTATTTCCTTCGCTCCATAGATGCTGCTGCACCCGCTGAGTTTCTCCAGCAATTTTGTGTACCTTCGATCTTCCAGCATCTGCAGTTCCTTCTTGAACACGGGTTACTGATTGCGGATGATCACCGTGATCATAGTGAATGGCGGTGCTGACTAGAAGGGCCGAATGGCCTATTCCTGCACCTATTGTCTATTATCTATCTGTTTCTCTAAAACCTTCAATTATCACACGACACACATCTCAATTGTGTGATTAAATGAGCTAATTCGATTTTGAATATGTGGATATGTGGAAGGTCTAATTGTCTTCCGTCCCCTAACAGTTCAAATCCAATTCGTGGCAAGATATTTCCAGTGAAAATATTTTTTGTCATTTATCTTTTATTTATATGATACAGCATCATGTCTCTAATTATTACATTTTCTTAAGCCAGACATATATCCTTTTCTCTGTGCTCCTTTCTTTACACATTAAATTTCACTAATATGCCACTCCGCTCTTTAGCTCATCGCCAAGCACCTCTAGCCAGTCGGTCACTTCTTTCGGCCCATGTGCCTCAATTATCCATCTCATCAAAACCCAAACCAGATTACGTTTGGGAAGCATTTATCCTTATTGCAGTGCAGTAACCAGAATACAACACAATCCATTCGACCAATATCACTAATTATGAACTTAAAAGTATTCTATTAGGACTGATGAAACTCAGACATCCTTAATCGTTTTATAAATTCGCCTGCTATGATTGGGGAAGGATTGACGTATCAACGTTTCTCTGTTGCACATTTCCATATCCTTATTCTTCCTGCATGTTATTTTGTCGTGCAAACGCTTTGCAGGGCGATTACCTCGCAAATTTGTGAAATTCAATTCAACTGTCAACATTCCAACTTGTCAAGTACTTTGTTAGTTCTTTACGCGTCACCGTTTTCATATTAGAAATATGGCTATCAATTTCGACACACTCATACAATCAATATCGACATTATCCGCATTTTTTTTTAATAAACATGTAATGTCGAAATACTTTATACGTAAAGTCTTTATATATAGTTATGGAATATTTATATTTGATGTGTGTGTGTATATATATATATACGCACATACATCAAATATAAATATTTCATAACTTATATATATATAAATATTTCACAACTATATCATGAAATATAAATATTTCATAACTATATATATATTTATGCAATATTTATATGTCATGATATAGTTATGAAATATTTATATATATTTAATATACGCACTTGACATATATAATCAATATCGCTTTTATCTGCAAATTGAATGTTTGTATATATTAACATTCACACACGCTTTACTTTTTCGATATTTACCACAACCACATTACTGTTGTAATACTGAAATTAGTGGAATAACACAATGTGCATCATGGTTGACCTAGAAAAGCGTCAATTCTCATGCAGTTGCGAAAGAATCACTTTATCCAAAATCAACTTTCTCCCTAAATTTGTGCGATATTGCATTTCTGATCATTTGGCATTTGTCACCTTGTCGAATGACTTGCTAAAAGAAAAAAATAGGCATTAAATAGCACCAGATTCTCTGTTTATTGATCTGTGCAAAGGTAAATTGTTTCAATACTTTCATTGCAAAGACCGCTGCATCGATAACAGTAGCGTTCGCACTGAATCTTGAAGCTACATTGTCGCGAGGTTAAAGGAACCGGGCTCTGTTCATCCGCCTGAACCGACGGGTTCAGCAAAACAGCAATGAATTAAAAAATCAAGTCGTCGTTTACACGGATCGACACCATGTGTCCATATTTAAAGAGGAGACAGATCAGTAAAAGCACGGTTTGTAATCCTAATTATTGCTGTTGGTTACAGTTGATGGCACAAACAAGTTACGTCAGCACCTTATATTCCGAGGCAAAATATGAGTTTAGCTTACCACAAACATCTCCATATCGAGGGAACCATGTTCAGACCTCTCTTGGGAGTGGCAGAAAACTGCAATCAAACAGGACAGTTCCAACACCACTAGATAGCCGCATATGCAGTTCTCATTCAAACTTCTGGCACGTCCAATCCTATCTGAAGTAAACTATAACGGCATTTCAGTAGTGGAGGTGGAATCCAGCGAATATGCTGATAGGGACAAACTATAAAGCCTTTCACCTTTACTTTTTTGGAGGCTGACCTGGTCCCAATGCGGAAAATTACCGATTGTTTGATGCAATAAGTTGCAGTGAGTGATATCAGTGGTATAACCGATGAAATTCCTCGGCTATCACCCACGGCATCAACCAACTGTTTTTCTAGAGATATGTTACCTTTTCTTTCCTTAAAAACACCGTGTGCTTCCTTAATTATACATGACCGTTCTCTCACCTAAACTGATTCGCACATCTCAATATTAACGGATACCCCGCCTCCAACTTCAATGAATAGAAACTGATTCAAAACCGCGGTTCGTGCCCAGATCTTCCCAATTCCCACCAACCTAATACCCTCTTTCGTATTCTCGTATTAAATCGGTTCTCAGGTCCCTCCCGCCAACATTTGAATCCTTCTAAAGTAGGGTCATCCTTCCCCACTACATACTGCTCCACAAAGCTCTGGCGGTATGGCCCTGGAAAGTTCTTATTGTGATTCATGGGCAGCTCCTTTCTTGATTGCACTGACGAAGGGAGTCAAGAGAAGCATCTGAAGGTAAAATGCTGACATCATCTCGGGGTATCTGGTTGGTGAGTTGACGTTAAGGCAAGAGGTTGGTGCAGTAGAGGTCCAAGTGTTGTGTAGACACTCTGTTTCTGTATTAATAGACATAGCCACGGCACTCACGCACATTCAGTAAATACTTAACAAAGATCCTTGCTGTCGTTCGTGATCGTAACCGTCACTCCCAACAACCACGGCCCACACCTTCTACCGCGTGATTAGTCTGCCCAGGTCATGACAGTTCAAGCAAGAGTTCGAGCTCGACCATTGAAGGATCTAGAAACAAGTTGCTTGTCTACGCGACGGCATCACATGACCCCCCCCCCCCCCCCCCCCCCCCCATAACTGAAGTAATGGAGGCTCGTAGGTTTAAGAGTGAGGCGGCATGATCTCGTGCACAAGTCTCCTGTGCTCGGAGTGATAACCGGCGGAGTTTAGGGAGGATACAGTCGTAACCCAATACACCGCGAGTGGCCTAACGGAAGTCGCGTTTTGCATTCTAAGATGGCACCTAAAGCCATCTCCTTGAGTACCCTGGGATGCAGACCATTAGGTCCTGGGGATTTATAAGCCTTCAATCCCATCAGTCTACCCAATACTATTTCTCGCCCAATGTAAATTTCTTTCAGCTCTTCTGTCTCCCTAGATCCTATGTCCTCTCGTACATCTGGGAGATTGTTTGTGTATTCCTTAGTAAATACAGAATCAAAGTAACTGTTCAACTCTTCTGACATTTCCTTGCTCCCCATTTCACCTGTTTATGCATTCAAACGACACACTTTTGTCTTTACTAATCTTTTTCTCTTAACCTACCTAAAGAGGCTTTTACTATCCTTTATTTTCTTGGCAAGCTTACCTTCGTACATCATATTTTCACCCCGTATTGCCCTTTTTGTTACTTCTGTTTCCATTTTAAAGTCTCCGAATCCTCTGGCTTCCCGCTACTCTTTGCTATGTTAGACACGTTTTCTTTTAGTTTTGTTACATCCCTAACTTCCCTTCTCAGCCACGGCTGCCTCTTCCTCCCCATAGAATATTTCTTCCTCTTTGCAATGAAATGATCCTGCATCTTCCGGATTATGCCAGAATATTCCTGCCATTGCTGTTCCATCGTCATTTCTGCGACGATCCTTTTCCTGTCGACCTTGGCCAGCTCATGTCTCGTTCAGCACAGTCCCCTTTCTTCAACTGCAACACTGGCATTTCTGATTTAACCTTCTCCCTCTCAAATTGCAGATTAAATCCTATCATATTATGGCCACTGTCGCGTAAACGTCAGAAGTATTACTTTGGTTAGACCTACAAACGTGGCAAGGACATGCACATGGCCGACACCCTCTCGCGGGCTCCCCGAAAGAGCCTCGAGGGTCCGCCCTCACACATGATGACGCGTTTGTGGTAATGATTATTTCCTTTATTCCCTCATCCTGTTTGGAGGACCAAATTACCCAACACTGCTGCTGACGATACCTTACATTCGCTCCCCTCCGTCAGTATGGGCGGCTGGCCTGACAAGCAATACAATCTACTGCTGCCAGTTCGGCCCTTCTTTGCCGTCCATGATGAACTAGTGCTACAAGATGGTGTTATCGTAAAAGGCCACAAGCATGTAGTCCCTGCTTCTCTACACTGCAAGTATTTTGACGCTGTCCATGCGGGACACCCGGGCGGCGAAGCAACTATCCTACGTACAAAAAACATGTTTTACTGGCCTGTTATGACTGATTACATTCACAAGAATGTGGCTTCCCGGCAGTGTGCAACAGGTTGGCATCACATCAACAGCAGCAACCACTTGTCTCACACCCGGTTCCTGCCCTCCCGTGGTCTACAGTGGCAACTGACATATTTGAATGGCATGGCAAGCAATAACCATATAATAACCATATAACCAGATAACAATTACAGCACGGAAACAGGCCATCTCGACCCTTCTAGTCCGTGCCGAACACGTATTCTCCCCTAGTCCCATATACCTGCGCTCAGACCATAACCCTCCATTCCTTTCCCGTCCATATAACTATCCAATTGATTTTTAAATGAAAACAACGAACCTGCCTCCACCACCTTCACTGGAAGCTCATTCCACACAGCCACCACTCTCTGAGAAAAGAAGTCCCCCCTCATGTTACCCCTAAACTTCTGTCCCTTAATTCTCAAGTCATGTCCCCTGTCTAAGGCTGCCCTCTCCTCATTCTCATCCACTTCACCTCTCAGTACTTTTCCACCGGTCCCTCCTTCTCCTCACCTGCCTGCCTGCCACTCCCCTCTCATCAGCCCAACTCTCCTCGCCTGTTGCACTCAGTTGCCTCTGATCACCTATTAATCCGGTATATAGACTGCCCTCGCCATTCATACATTGCTAGATTGTTCTCAGCATTCATGCAAGACGCTCCAGCGATTTCCCGACTACCTACAAGGATTCGAACCTGCCTGCCCCTGACCATTCCGTCCTGTCGTCTTCCCGGATAGCACCTCAGCCTTCTGTCCCCGACCACGGCCTTCGTCCCGTACCTCCTCGTTTCTGTCTACCTCTCTCCTGGGCTGTTTGGTGTATCCATGCAACGGCTCCTCGACTTCCTGCCTGGCTTCGACTCTCCTTTCGTCTGTCCCTCGCTGATTTGTTTACATCGTGTGTTGGATCTCCTGGCTACCCCGACTACGTCTCCTGCCTGTCCCTCTTCGGAACCCTCGCTCAATCCTGAGCCTCTGTGCTAGTACGGTGTACCCATTCCTGTGTTACTACTTTGTGCTGCTATTGGGTCCAAGCTATACCCGTTACAGTACAATCTGGCCAACAATGGACTCAGCGCACACAACGTCTCCGTCAAACCGCTTCGAGAGGATTGAGCACACGCTCCTGCAGCACGAAGCTATGCTCACTACCTCCAACTCCCGAGGTTCGACAGGCTGTGTCAAGCCAAGAGCAGGCATTGGTTGCACTAGCCACCCAGGTCCAACAACTGACGACCACCCTCGCCCAGGCTACACCTCAGGCTTCGCCTCCGGCTCCGACAGCACCAGCTCCCGGTCCACCAGGACCATCACCTGAGCCCCGGGTGGGAACCCCGGAGCGCTACGCTGGAGACCCGGAGGGCTGCAACCCATTCATCACGAACTGTTCCATTCTCCTCGCCCTACAGCCCTACACCTTCTCCCAGGAAGCGGAGATAGTGGCGTTTACCATGAATCACCTGACTGGCAGAGCTCGGTTGTGGGGAACGGCTGAATGGGAGCGACGCACGCCGGCTTGCTCCTCTTTCCAGGCGTTCGCCGCGGAGCTTCGCAAGGTGTTCGGAGAGGTTTCGATGGGTTCGGACGTTGCGGGAAGTCTGCTGGGGTTGAGCCAGGGGAACCAGAGCGTCGCTAACTTCGCCATCGACTTTCGCACCAATGCCCGTCAGAGTGATCGGAACGCCCCGGCCCAGTGTGGCACTTTCTTGCTGGGTTTGAAGGACTATATCAAGGATGAGTTGGTGTCCCACGACCTTCCTTCTTCTCTGGATGGGCTTATCGAGGTAACGACCCGTCTGGACCGACGCATCCTGGCGAGACGTCGGGAGAGGCGACAGGGACAGGCGGTCCGCCAGTTATCCACCCAAGCTCGTTTACCTCCAGAGACTGGACTATCCTCGTCGGGGCAACCGTCGAGGCAACCCGAACCCATGCAGGTGGGTCGCACCAGTCTCACCCCCGAGGAACGGAAACGTCGGCGTCGGGGGAACCTCTGGCCTGGCGGGTCATTACATCTCCAAGTGTCCAGTAAAGGGCCAGACTCGCCAGTAGCGGATGAATTACTGGTGAGTCGAACCTCTGAACTTTCCTCTGCCCGACGCCCTCTTTGTCATGCCCGTCTGCTGTTGTCTGATGGTTCTCACACCCTCGCCACCTTCGTAGACTCTGGTTGTGACATTAACCTTATGGACATGGAACTAGCCTGTCAGCTAGGCATTAGTTATGTTCCCCTGCCTAAACCTGTTCCCGGCAACGCCCTCGACGGCCATCTCCTGGGGACTGTTTCTCACCAGACGGTCCCAGTGCGCATGCTCCTGTCTGGTAATCACCATGAGACCATCCAGTTCCACATCCTGCAGTCTCCCCGTCTTCCCCACATCCTGGGTTACCCCTGGCTTCGGCGACACAACCCCAACATCGACTGGAGGACAGGGGTCATCTTGGGTTGGAGCCCTTCCTGCCACCAAGTGTGCCTGAAGCAAGCCTCAGCTCCTCAACCGGCCACCTGCTGCAGTTCTGCTCCAGATCTGACGGGGGTCCCAGCCGAGTACCATGACTTTGGGGAGGTTTTTAGCAAGTCTAGTGCCACCTCCCTTCCTCCTCGTCGACCCCATGACTGCGCCATAGACCACCTGCCTGGTTGCGCTCCACCTAGGGGTCGCCTTTACACCCTGTCCGCCCCTGAGAGAGGCGCCATGTAGAAATACATAAACGACTCCTTGGCTGCTGGTCTCATCCGTCTCTCCTCGTCTCCTCCTGGGGCTGGGTTCTTCTTCGTGGAGAACAAGGACAAATCTCTGCGTCCCTGCATAGATTACCGGGGGCTCAACGGCATCACGGTGAAGAATCGCTACCCTCTCCCACTCATCTCCTCTGCTTTCGAGCTCCTGGAGGGGGCCACCATCTTTTCGAAGTTGGATCTACGCAACGCCTACCACTTGGTCCGCATCAAAGAGGGAGATGAGTGGAAGACAGCCTTCAACACTCCCACGGGACATTATGAATACCTGGTGATGCCCTTTGGCCTCACCAACGCGCCGGCCGTCTTCCAGGCTTTGGTCAATGACGTTCTCAGAGACATGTTGAACAAGTACGTGTTCGTCTATAATGATGACATCCTCATCTTTTCACGGACCAAGGAGGAACACGTACACCACGTCCAGGCAGTTCTACATCGGCTCCTGGAGAACTCGCTCTTTGTTAAAGCTGAGAAGTGCGAGTTACACTCCCCGTCAGTCTCCTCCCTAGGATACATCGTTGGCCAAGGGAACATCAAGATGGACCCCGCCAAAGTCTCTTCTGTCACCACCTGGCCTGTTCCTGACTCCCGCAAGCAGCAACAAAGGTTCCTGGGGTTCGCCAATTTTTACCGTCGGTTCATCCGTGGCTACAGTACTGTCGCCGCACCCCTCACGGCTGCCAACCGTCACCGCACCCAGGTCCCCACCTACCTCGCGGGCCAGAAGGTGTGGCTGTCGACCCGGGACCTTCCCTTGAGGGTGGAGTCCAAGAAGTTGGCACCCAAGTTAATTGGTCCCTTTGAGATCCAGAAGATCATCAACCCAGTGGCTGTGAGGCTCAAGTTGCCTCGTTCCATGCGGGTCCATCCTACGTGCCACGTATCCAGAGTAAAGCCAGTCCGGGAGAGCTCCTTGGTCCCCGCAGTCCCTCCTCCTCCACCTCCTCGTCTCATAGACGGAGGGCCCGCCTTTACGGTGCACCGCCTCCTGTGCTCCCGCCGTCGCGGGAGGGGTCTCCAATACCTGGTCGATTGGGAGGGTTACGGTCCAGAGGAGAGGTCCCGGGTTCCTGCTCGACACACCCTGGACGCCTCCCTCATCAGGGAGTTTCACCGGCGTCATCCCGACCAGCCGTCCAAGTCCGCCACTCCTCGAGGGGTCGCCGCCCCTGAGACTCTGTCTCCTCTTCTGTCTGAGGCGCCTAGTGACGACGAGACGGAGCTTTCCCCTGATGGAGGAGGATGTGGACATGGATGTCTCGGACGAATATTAGCCCTTCTCCAGTCCCCCTCCTCCTACTCAACTCTGCTTGGGATTGGGTTTATTTTCTTTATTGTTTTTTTTTGTTTTGGGACGTCAGGAGCCGTCCCTTGAGTGGGGGTTCTGTCACAACCTGCCCTCTCCTCATTCTCATCCACTTCACCTCCCAGTACTTTTCCACCGGTCCCTCCTCCTCACCTGCCTGCCTGCCACTCCCCTCTCATCAGCCCAACTCTCCTCACCTGTTGCACTCAATTGCCTCTGATCACCTATTAACCCGGTATATAGACTCTCCTCACTATTCACACATCGCCAGATTGTTCGCAGCATTCATGCAAGACTCTCCAGCGATTTCCCGACTGGCTACAAGGATTCGAACCTGCCTGCCCCTGACCATTCCTTCCTGTCGTCTTCCCGGATAGCACCTCAGCCTTCTGTCCCCGACCACGGCCTTCGTCCCGTGCCTCCTGGTTTCTGTCTGCCTCTCTCCTGGGCAGTTTGGTGTATCCCTGCAACGGCTCATCGACTTCCTGCCTGGCTTCGACTCTCCTTTCGTCTGTCCCTCGCTGGTTTGTTTGCATCGTGTGTTAGATCTCCTGGTTATTGGAACTTCCGCTACCCCGACTACGTCTCCTACCTGCCCCTCTTCGGAACCCTCGCTCAATCCTGAGCCTCTGTGTGAGTACGGTGTACCCATTCCTGTTTTACTACTCTGTGCTGCAATTGGGTCCAAGCTATACCCGTTACATCCCCTTGTTTGAATCTTCCCTACTCAGTGGGAAACGCTTATCCACGTCAACTTTGTCTATCCCTCTCATCATTTTAAAGACCTCTATCAAGTCCCCCCTTAACCTTCTGTGCTGCAAAGAATAAAGCCCTAACTTGTTCAACCTTTCTCTGTAACTTAGTTGCTGAAACCCAGGCAACATTCTAGTAAATCACCTCTGTACTATCTCTATTTTGTTGACATCCTTCCTATAATTAGGCGACCAAAATTGTACACCATACTCTAGAATTGGCATCACCAATGCCTTGTACAATTCTAACATGACATCCCAACTTCTATACTCAATGCTCTGATCTATAAAGTCCAGCACACCAAACGCTTTCTTTACCACCCTATCTACATGAGATTACACGTTCAGGGAACTGTGCACAGTTATTCCCAGATCTCTCTGTTCACCTGCATTCTTCAATTCCCTACCATTTAACGTGTACGTCCTATTTTGATGTGTCCTGTCAAGATGTAGCACCTCACACTTATCAGCATTAAACCCCATCTGCCATCTTTCAGCCCACTCTTCCAACTGGCATAAATCTCTCTGCAGACTTTGAAAATCTACTTCATTATCCACAACCCCACCTATCTTAGTATCATCTGCTACTTACTAATCCAATTTACCGCGCCATCATCCAGATCATTGATGTACATGACAAACAACAGTGCACACAACACAGATACCTGTGGCACCCCACTAGTCACTGGCCTCCAACCTGACAAACAACCATCCACCATTACTCACTGGCATCTCCCATTCAGATCTCTTTCCCGAGTAACCTCTTCAAAAAATTCAAGAAGATTAGTCAAACATGACCTTCCAAGCCCAAATCCAGGTTGACTGTTCCTAATCAGACACTGTTTATCCAGATGCTTGTATCTATTATCTCTAAGTATCCTTGCCATTAATTTGCCCACTACTAACGTCAAACTAACAGGTCTATATTTGCTAGGTTTACTCTTAGACCCCTTTTAAAACAGTGGAACAGCATTCGCAGTACGCAAATCCTCCGGCAATATTCCCGTTTCTAATGACATTTGAAATATTTCTGTCATAGCCCCTGCTATTTCTATATTAACTTCCCTCAATGTTCTAGGGAATATCCTGTCCGGACCTGGAGACTTATCCACTTTTATATTTCTCAAAAGTGTCAGTACTTCATCTTCTTTGAATCTCATAGTTTCCATAGCTACTCTATTTGTTTCCCTAACCTCACATAATTCAATATCCTTCCCCTTGGTGAATACCGAAGACAAGAAATTGTTCAATATCTCCCCATCTGTATTGGCTGCAGATAGCTGCCCACTCTGACTCTCTAATGGACCAATGTTATCCCTCGTTATCCTTTTGCTATAAATATAGCTGTAGAAACCCTTTGGATTTACTTTCACCTTACTTGCCAAGGCAACCTCATATCTTCTTTTAGCTTTTCTAATTTATTTCTTAAGATTCTTTTTACATTATTTATACTCCTCAAGCACCTTATTTACTCCATAATGCCTATAATTGTTAAACCTTGTATAATTATGTCCTTATTCTTGTTGACTCATAATCCGGTTGGTTTGACATCGATCTTCTTAGTAGCCTCACTTCTCACGGGGTAGTTATAAAACTCGCTCGCCTTCTTGCAGACCACGGAGCTCCTTGTCAACTGCTATCTGATAATGGCAGTGAGCACTTCAAAGACTTTGCTACACGCTGGGGTTTTCACCACATCACCAGCAGCCCTGAATATCGTCAGTCAAATGTGCTGGCTGAACGCGCCATCAGGAGTGCTAAACAATTAATGGAACGATCCCACTGAGCAAAATCAGATGTGTACCCGGACCTGCTCAACCTGCGCAACATCTCCCTCGACCCGATCTTGGATTCACCCGCTCAGCGTCTGCTGCCCAGGCAGATCCGAGCCAAAGTGTCTGTGGCCGGTCAGGCACTAATCCCGCATGTGGTACCACCATCAGAGGTCCAGTCCAACAAAAGCGCGACATTCAAAAAGGGTGGTTTGAGAAAACGAGCAGACCGCTTCCACCATTAGCCGAGGGACAAGTGGGGCAAGTGGTTCGTCTGCAACCCGACAAAGATCATGACCGCATCGGCGTAATTTCTGGAACTGCCTCTGAGCCACGTTCGTGCTTGGTCAAAGCCGATGGCGGCACCTACAGGCGTAACAGGCAACATATCCTGCCTGTGAATGAGCCAGCACCACCCCCGTACTTTCCTGACCGTACAAGTGTACTTCCACCCACATCCATCGTCATCGACCCAACTGCACCAGCACGACAACCTGTTTCTGAAACGGTTACTTTGCCGATTGTTACACCACATTCGCACGTGCCATATTCTGGTCTCACCGGGAATGCCGTTTCAATCACCAACAACTATTACACCACCGATCGTGTCCCCGGTGACAAATTGAAATGGACTATATCGCACACTCGCTGGTCGTGTTTGTAAGCCCACCGTAAAGTACCCGGGACAAGTTTGATCTTCCTCCAGTGTATTGCGATATAATATGTATGCTTTATGTAGTCAGTAGGTTTGTATTTATGCATGCTTCATATATTCAGTAGTTTTTAATGCGAATCGGATTATTTAAGGGAGAGGTAGAGTAGTGTCACTCATACTGTGGCCCCGCCCACAGGTTTAATAGACAGATATCTCTCTCTCTCTCTCTCTCTCTCTCTCTCTCTCTCTCTCTCTCTCTCTCTCTCTCTCTCTCTCTCTCTCTCTCTCTCTCTCTCTCTCTCTCTCTCTCTCTCTCTCTCTCTCTCTCTCTCTCTCTCTCTCTCTCTCTCTCTCTCTCTCTCTCTCTCTCTCTCTCTCTCTCTCTCTCTCTCTCTCTCTCCTCTCTCTCTCTCGTTCTCGCTCGCTCTTAGTCAAGTTATGCGTGCTGTAATGAAGTTACATCTGCAGAGTAGCTGATAAAAGACTTTGGATTCTTACCACGTCAACTTCGTAAACTGGACGGGGAAAAAACAATTAAAAACATTAGATCAGACAAGGGAGAAAAATTAACGCTGCCTAAAGATATTAATGACAGATTTTTACAATACTATCAAAAACTGTACTCATCTAAAACGGCAGGAAAATCAGCAGGAATGGAAACATATTTACAGAAATGTAATCTTACTGGTTTAGATCTGATAGAGAGAGAATTACTAGGTGCTGAAATTACGGTAAAATACATCGAAGAGTCAATTAGATCTTTAAAAAACGGCAAGGCTGCAGGTCCTGATGGCCTAAGTCCTGAATTTTATCAAAACAAATTATGATCTGATTTTTCCACGTTTACAGACACTGTACACATACGCTTACACTCAACAGAAACTCCCAGAAACTTTAAATGCATCTACAATCATACTTATACCAAAAACTGATAAGGATCTTGAAGACCCAGGTTCAAATAGAACAATAGCTCTCTTAAATATTGTTCAGAAAATATTAACCAAAATCCTATCTCATAGATTGAGATTGAGAAGATATGAGGTTGCATTGGCAAGTAAGGTAAAAGTAAATCCGAAGGGTTTCTACCGCTATATTAATAGCAAAAGGATAACGCGGAATAAAATTGGTCCATTAGAGAGTCAGAGTGGACAACTATCTGCAGAGCCAAAAGAGATGGGAGAGATATTGAACCGTTTCTTTTCTTCGGTATTCACCAAGGAGAAGGATATTGAATTATGTGAGGTAAGGGAAATAAATAGAGTAGCTATGGAAAGTATGAGATTCAAAGAAGAGGAAGTACTGACACTTTTGAGAAATATAAAAGTGGATAAGTCTCCAGGTCCGGACAGGATATTCCCAAGGACATTGAGGGAAGTTAGTGTAGAAATAGCAGGGGCTATGGCAGAAATATTTCAAGTGTCATTAGAAACGGCAATTGGCGTACTGCGCATGTTGTTCCATTGTTTAAAAAGGGGTCTAAGAGTAAACCTAGCAATTATAGACCTGTTAGTTTGACGTCAGTGGTGGGCAAATTAATGAAACGAATACTTAGAGATAATATATATAAGCATCTGAATAAACAGGGTCTGATTAAGAACAGTCAACATGGATTTGAGCCAGGAAGGTCATGTTTGACTAATCTTCTTGAATTTTTTGAAGATGTTACTCGGGAAATTGATGAGGGTAAAGCAGTGGATGTTGTGTATATGGACTTCAGTAATGCCTTTGACAAGGTTCCTCATGGAAGGTTGGTTAAGAAGGTTCAATGGTTGGGTATTAATGGTGTAGTAGCAAGATGGATTCAACAGTGGCAGAATGGGAGATGCCAGAGAGTAATGGTGGATGGTTGTTTGTCAGTTTGGAGGCCAGTGACCAGTGGGGTGCCACAGGGATCTGTGTTGGGTCCACTGTTGTTTGTCATGTACATTAATGATCTGGATGATGGTGTGGTAAATTGGATTAGTAAATATGCAGATGATACTAAGATAGGTGGGGTTGTGGGTAATGAAGAAGAGTTTCAAAGTCTACAGAGATTAATGCCAGATGAAGAGTGGGCTGAAAGATGGCAGATGGAGTTTAATGCTGATAAGTGTGAGGTGCTACATCTAGGCAGGACAAATCAAAATATGACGTACATGGTAAATGGTAGGGAATTGAAGAATGTAGGTGAACAGAGGGATTTGGGAATAACTGTGCACAGTTCCCTGAAAGTGGAATCTCATGTAGATAGGGTGGTAAAGAAAGCTTTTGGTGTGCTGGCCTTTATAAATCAGAGCATAGAGTATAGAAGTTGGGATGTAATGTTAAAATTGTACAAGGCATTGGTGAGGCCAATTCTGGAGTATGGTGTACAATTTTGGTCGCCTAATTATAGGAAGGATGTCAACAAAATAGAGAGAGTACAGAGGAGATTTACTAGAATGTTGCCTGGGTTTCAGCAACTAAGTTACAGAGAAAGGTTGAACAAGTTAGGGCTTTATTCTTTGGAGCGCAGAAGGTTAAGGGGGGACTTGATAGATGTTTTTAAATTGATGAGAGGGATAGACAGAGTTGACGTGGAAAAGCTTTTCCCACTGAGAGTAGGGAAGATTCAAACAAGGGGACATGACTTGAGAATTAAGGGACTGAAGTTTAGGGGTAACATGAGGGGGAACTTCTTTACTCAGAGAGTGGTGGCTGTGTGGAATGACCTTCCAGTGAAGGTGGTGGAGGCAGGTTCGTTTTTATCATTTAAAGATAAATTGGATAGTTATATGTACGGGAAGGGAATGGAAGGTTATGGTCTGAGCGCAGGTATATGGGACTAGGGGAGAATATGTGTTCGGCACGGACTAGAAGGGTCGAGATGGCCTGTTTCCGTTTCCGTTCAAGTTTAGTGATTAACAAATTAATACACCCCGACCAAACAGGTTCTATTCCAAAACATTACTCATTTTAGAATTTTAGAAGACTATGCAGTATTATATACTCAAATAGAATTCCTAATGCAGATTTAGCAATTACTGTACTTCGTTAGATGCTGAAAAAGCATTCGACCAGGTAGAATGGTCATATTTATTTTCGGTGATGGTAACATTTCAATTGGGAGAGAAGTTCTGTACATGGGTTGAATTGTTATATTCCAACCCAACAGATACTATATTAACAAACCAAATGTTATCAACTAAATTTAATCTTTCTAGAGGTTGTAGACAAGGATGTCCACTATCCCCCCTATTATTTGCTCTTGCAATTGAACCATCAACAGAAACCGTTAGAGCCCACCCAGAAATATACGGGTACAACACTAGAGATACAAGGAATAAAATAGCTTTAAAATGCAGATGATGTATTAATATATATTACAAAGCTAGAACCTAGTGTTCCAAACCTATTAAATCTAATAACTCAATTTGGTCAGTTTTCAGGGTACAGAATTAATTGGAATAACAGCGAAATCATGCCAATAACAAAACTCAATTTACATACACTACAACAATCCCCTTTTAAAATAGTTAAAGACAAACTTAAATATTTAGGAATTTATGTAACTAAGACATATACTACTTTATTTAAATTAAACTTCCCACCTTTACTGAATAAACTGCATATGAAGTTATGCATAACTTCCCATCTCAATGCTGGGTAGAATTAATGCTAGAAAAAATGATATTTTTACCGCAGTTTACTGTACATATTTCAATTAATTCCGATATATATCCCAACATTTTTTTAAAGACGATTCCATTTTTACAAGCTTCATTTGGGATTATAAGTATCATAGAATAATCAAAAAACATTCATGTAAATCAAAGATAAATGGAGATTTAGCCTTGCCAAATTTTTGTTTTATTTTTGGGCAGTCCATATTAAAAACATGAATTACTGGCTGGAGGAAATGGACCAGCAACCAGATTGGTTCAGGATGGAAAAGGAAGACTGTTTTCCTTTTGAAATCGGTTCGATTATGTTTGCTCCCACAAAACTGCACAAAAACACATAGTGGAATACGAATGTGGAAACAATTTAAAAACGCTTTAAAATTGGATAATATATCACTATGTCTTTCCATTGTAACTAATCCGTTGTTTAAACCATCCATATAGGATAAAAGTTTCCCACAAGTTTCCCACAATGGAAAACTTACGGAAATAAAAAGATTGGACATCTTTATAGGAAAGGCATTTTTCTTTCATTTCAAGAGTTTAACAGATCTATGGACTGCATTCAAATATTTTTTTCAGATAACTACAAATTAGAGATTACGTTAAATCTAATACACAAGATTATTGGACTAGGTAACCAGAAAGTATTGATGAATGCTTGAATACGCATCCTAACTGAAAAATTAATAACTTATATTGATAACACTCTATTAGACAGCGAGGTATAATCGATGGAATTATATAGATACACTAGGGAAAATGAATTAGGTCAACCTATAACTAAATATATTTTGAACGAAAGTCTATAACATATTCATCAATGCTCGTTAAATGCCAGACATGCTTTAATACAATTTAAAGTTTTACAAATATTACATTTCTCCAAAATAAAACTAAATAGAATTTTCCCACATATTTCTCCTATCTGTGATAGATGTCTGCACATAGAGGCCAATTTAACACATACTTTTGCAAATTGCACAAACATTTCTGGATTGATATTTTTGGAATAATTTCTGAAGTTGTTAATACTAAATTGGATCCAGACTCAAAACTAATGACACTTGGAATATCAGAATAAAGTTTAACACTAACAACATGCCAAATAAATGTCTTCGACTACAGTATAATAACTGGGAAATAATAAATATAAAATGTTGGAAAGGCCCTATGACCCCCACAATTAAAATGTGAATCGTGGAAAAGTCGGAGACCCTACATCTTGAAAGGATTAGACTTGTCTTAATGGACAAACAAGAACTTTTTGTTAAAATATGGTCCCCATTCATTAACTATTTGAAGGGATAGATTGGCTCGGCACGGAAACCTACAGTGGCTTGCAAAAGTTTTCATACCCCTTGATTTTTCTACATTTTGTCACGTTACAACCACGAACGTAAATGTATTTTATTGGGATTTTATGTGATAGACCAACACAAAGTAGTGCACAATTGAGATTTGAGACTGGGGCGGAGGTTTACCTTCCAGCAGGACAACGACCCTAAACATACAGCCAGAGCTACAATAGAATGGTTTAGATCAAAACATATTCATGTGTCAGAATGGTCCAGTCAAAGTCCAGACCTAAATCCAATTGAGAATATCTGGCAAGACTTGAAAATTGCTGTTCACAGACGCTCTCCATCCAATCTGACTGAGTTTGAGCTATTTTGCAAAGAAGAATGGGCAAGAATTTCAGTCTCTAGTTGTGCGAAGCTGGTAGAGACTTACCCTAAAAGACTTGCAGCTGCAAATGCAGCGAAAGGTGGTTCTACAAAGTATTGACTCTGGCGGGCTGAATACTTTTGCACGCCACACTTTTCCGTTTTTTATTTGTAAAAAGGTTTGAAAACCATGTATCATTTTCCTTCCACTACACAATTATGCGTCATTTTGCGTTGGTCTATCACAAAACATCCCAATAAAATACATTTACGTTAGTGGTTGTAACGTGAGAAAATGTGGAAAAGTTCAAGGGGTATGAATACTTTTGCAAGCCACTGTAACTGAAGCTTGAACTCACGATTAGATGAAAAGTTATACTTTATAATTACGTACCTATCTCCAATGACGTATTTTTAGTAATTCGTTCCACTTTTTTTTGACATTTGTAATTCTTTTTTTCTCTCTTTCTATCTATATAAAACACTAGAAACAGAATCAATCCACAATTGAAAATATTAATAATGTATGATTGCTGTATATGAAAAGTTTTTACTATAATATGTAACTATATTTTACAATAACATGTTTGCTTCTAATGACAATATTTTAAAAAAAAGAAAAAAACAAGATCTTGATCCAATGGTTGAGTGGTCACAACAATGGGGCATGCAGTTCACCCCTTCCAAGTGTGAAACCATGCGTGTCACCAGAAAGAGAAAACCAGGCGAAACATCATACTACATCCTTGGTGCCACCCTTGAAGCATCCAAACAAACCAAGTATCTTAGCATCAAATCTGTGCAGGAATGTAGAGACTTATTATGCAACGATGAAAGCCACAGGTGTCATTGTTGAACTTCTGTCAAGGAAAAGCTAAACTTCACCCTAGAGTTCACTTGGACCCATGCACAAATACAAACATGTCTTCCCTCGAACGTGTCCAAAGACATGCAGCTCGATTTGTTATTAATACCTATGAGAGAGAAGCGAGTTTTACCAAACTTCTAAATTCACGGGGGTGGAAGCCTCTCCAAGGCAAACGTGAAGCTCAGCGTTTGACCTGTTTTTACAAAATGTTGTACACCAAACCCATACCAATTTGCAGCCGACGAGGGCATTCCATCCAATCTGAAATACCAGCTACCAAGGCACATGTGTACAGTGATTCATTCTTCCCCCGCTCAATTAAAGCATGGAATAGTCTTCACCCTACCATAGTTACCCAGCCAGATGCAACTAAATTTAAGGTAGGTCTTTCTTCTCAAGAACCCTTTCTGACGTAAGTCCGCACTCCACCACCTCCAGTTTAAATTCAATTTGGAATATTTTGGAGGACCAGGAAACCACGACCCAAGATTAGAGGGTATGTGGAGGAGAGAACCGCAGATGCTGGTTTACACCAACGATTGACAAAACATGCTGGAGTAACTCAGCGGGACAGACAGTGTATGTGGACAGAATGAATGGGTGACGTTTCGAGTCGGTGGTGGCACATGACGTTGTTCATTTCGGCAAGGAATGTGACAGAAGAAAATGTCGATCCGGGTAGAATTCAACATTACTGGACGACCTTTGTTTTCTTGTGATGGATTTGAAAAGTGTCCGATCTGCAAAGGGAAATGTGACAAAATTCACATTGAGGCCCTATGAGATGACTTTGAAGACGGTGAATACGAGAACGTGAGAATCTGAAATTCTGGACCGCTTCTTTTAAAGTAATCCGATGTATATTTAAGCAACACTGAGTCGCGTTGTATCTTTTCTTAGAGGGACTTTCGGAGTTCAGACGTCCCATATTCAGGGTGAAGAAGGCAGAGAATTTTACTTCCCTGGGGCAAAATCAGATAAATTCTAGGCATGCAATGAATGGATTCCGTAGTTGCCTGGAGTGTGGGGTTGAGGTTGTATAAGATGCGCCGCTATCAAACCGAGTGGCAACGCGGAGAGGAGTGGACAATTTACTCTGCGGCGTTGGATTAACCAATTACTCTAATTGTGAACTAAATGACTCACAGTCCATCGTCAAACTGGAAACCCAGAAGCCAACGGATTGTATTTGGGATTATTGAGTGAAACAGATCAAAATAAATCAGCCAAACAACATGAGGTGGAGAGCTACGTTTGCTGGAGTTTGAAACAATATCCCTATTGCTTGAAGGATGTTGCACACAATTTCCTTTCCTCTACATCACCACAATCCCCGGTCTTTTGAGTCTCTCCGTCAATTCACTGAACTGATCACAACTTTTCACAGCGAGGGCGATGTAATCAGGTTGTGAAAATGTTTGTGATCTTTATTTTTAACTCAGTTAAGACGCACTGTCCCCATGGAGACGGTAAATG